>NC_080383.1:84793612-84905449 GCF_014773155.1 Arachis stenosperma
ATGTTAGCAAGGGCTTTAGGCAGGTTTTTGGTAGATTAGAACATAAATTATACTTGATTTGGAGTTGTTGAGATTTATCTTTTAGAAAAAATAGAGATACTTAAATAGATTTGCGGAGGCAATTACTTGCTTGGACAAGTAGATTTGGGTCCTTTGCAGTGTCTGACCTCTTTAAGAGGGTCAGGTATAAATTGGAGACATCCTATATGGATTGAGTTTCTTATCCTTACTGAATCTGGCTTTATTTATTGGGTTAGGGTATGAATAATAATTTTCGTAAATCAATCTATTATGTGTAAATTTATAAATCGATTTAATTGATTCGATTTATATATATTAAATCAGAATAGGTATATAACCAAATTAAATCAGAACAACAGTGTAATTTGGTTATTAATTATTTTGTTAAAATAATTATCCAAGATATTAACTTAATTCAAATGGACTGAAATACAAGTTAAATGGATTGGTATTTTTTATTAATTATGTTTTTTAAAGAAAAAAATAGTTGCAATAATAGAACCTAGAACTGTCATCAAATCAGTTTCATCATATACTAACTGTCATCGTATTATTCCTCATTTGCATACCATTAAAAAAATATTAATTCTTATTATCCTCCTCATTATTCATGAGTTGCCTTGAAGCTACTAGATAATTTGAGTTAAACCCCAAAGTAGTTCCTGAGATTCACGAAATACATTGATTTGGTCCTTGACTTCCCAATTGCACTATTTTATATCCTCGAGATTGGAAAAAATGCACCAAGTTGGTCCCTTCCTGTTTTTTCGTCCAAGCTGCTTCCGACGGCAATGATCTGGCAATTGATTGCCAGCTAGAAATAGAAACGTCGTCGTATTAGGATTTGGCGCTAAAATAAGAAAACGACACTGTTTCAAGTAGGAAGGAGTTACCAAAAGTTAAAACCCCCATATTTAAAGAGATCACTTCGTCACTTCATCTTCTTCATCTCATTCGAACTGAAAGCTCTATATCCTGGCATTCGCTAGTCCTGGTGAGGGCTTTGTGGTGAAGCAAATTCGAAACTGTCGGAACCTGTTCATCGTTGGCTCAAAATCGGTGAAAGGAATAGCAAAACTAGCAAAACTCCTCGCGAAGCCCCTGACACAGAGGTAGGCATGCAGTGAATAACCTATTTTTAATTTATTTTTTATAGTGTTGAGGTATCCATTGTGTTGAATTTGACTTGGGAATCTCGTGTTAGTTGATGAAAAACCATTGAATGCTATTATTAGCTAGGCATTTTTGCACCAGGTGGTATGGGTTTGGGTTTTCAGAATGCTCTATTTTCACACACAGGAATAAGGGTGTTTCTATAATGGCAATGTCAAAAAGTAAATGTTTTTAAATAATATTGGATTATGTTCTACTACAGTTTGCTGATTATATTATTAATAGCATACATTAGATAAATTGTTATACTTTTTTTTCAGTGTAGATGGAAAAATTGTTGGATATCATGTTCCACTATGGTGGACGTTTAAGAAGAATGTTGATGTTATATTGGCTTACTCACCTAACAATAGAAGTTGCTTAGAAGATTTAGATGAGGATACACCTGATTTTTCTTCGTGAGAAACTATTTCAAGGAGTTGGGGTAGACAAGGTAGTTGAATGTTGGTGGCTGGTTCTTGGCAGGAGCTTGGAGGTAGGACTGAGAGCTTTGACAAGTGATGATGAATTACGGAAGTAGTTGATGATGGAGTAGTTGATGTTTATTTTGAACATAGAGTTTCCATACCTAAACTGTTGGAGGGGAAATGAGCTATGATGTTACTTGATTATGAAGCACAAGAGGTTTGTGATGGTGACTTACAGACTAACAAGAACACACCTGAGGATAGCTCAAATCAAACCCCAGATGACAAATCAACTACAAACTCAATTTCAAATAATCAACTACAAACTCAATTCTTTCTACTCCAACTCCCATCGCAAACAAACCTGCTACTGACCCCCCACCACAAATTTTACCAATGATGGCCCTAACTCCATGGGTGATCCTGAGAATCCCAAACCCAATTAGAAGCCCAACCCAAACCCAATAGGAAGCCCAACCCAACTCCCATTGTGAAGTATAATCAGAAGCTAACTCCAAAGCCCAACCATATTTCAAAGCCCAACAAGACTCAACCAAAGCCCAAGTCCAAGTTCACTTCCAACCCAAATCCAAATTTAACCCACCTAAAAGAATTACAAGATCTCAGACAAAGGGATGGAGTACTAACAAAGGCAAGTAATCTCTTCATATGGATTTAACTACAAATAAATCAACAAGTGATGATGGAAGCTCAGAGGATACATCTTATGTCCCAGTGCAGGAGGCCACTCTAGCAATGATGATGAATTGGTTGCAAGAAATTTGAAACTAATTCGAAAAGAAGTCAAGAAGGTTCAAAAGACATCAAGCATGGCTAAAGGGAAGGAAAAGATAGGAAAATATACTATTATGGAAGCTGGTGATGCAATTATTGAGGATTTATCAGATGTAGAGGTGGACCTAAGTTTTCCAGGAACTCCAGGGGAAGGAATTTTGTATGAAGCTCTCGACCCAGGTGTAGAATCTGATGGAGCCAACACGTGGCACTCAGAGGAGATGAAGATTTCTCCTAATTCTAAAGATGAGTTGGAATCTGATGGGGATTCAGATGAATTTCCCATCTTCTAAGAGGGCCAGAGATTTGGTGAGCTGAAACTGCAAGTGGGCATGAAGTTCAATACCAAATAAGAGTTTAGAGATGCTGTGCGAGAGTTTACCATACAAGAGGGTAGGGAGATTAAGTATGTAAAGAATGATAATCTCAGGTGTAGGGCAGTGTGCCAAGTGGAAGAGTGCTCATGGGTTTGTTTATACATCAAGGGATCATGAAGACTGTTGTTGGCAAATCAAGACATTTTATGATCATACATGTCCAAGAAAAATTCTAACAGGGCTGCAAACAGAGCATGACTGGCTAGTAAGTTAGTTAAAAAGGTTAGAAAGTATCCTAATTCAAGCAATGCAAGTTGCAGTGTACTTTAGGTCAAAGTGTGATCTAATACTGCATAGAAATTCAATAGCTAGCCTTGGCCGATGCAAGGAATGTTGTTTATGGGGGTGAAGGCACAATATGCCTTGTTAAGGGATTATAATGAAACGCTTCTGAAAACCAATCCCGGATACACTCTAAAGATTGGGTGACTCCACTGCCTGATGAAAAGTAATTTTTCAGAAGATGTACGTTTGCTTGAGTGGTTGCAAGACGAGTTCAAAGCAGGGTGACGACCATTAATTGGACTCGATGGTGCATTTCTGAAGACACAGATTGGAGGCCAGAATTATCAGCGGTGGCCCAAGATGTAAATCATCACATATATGTGATTGCTTGGGCTATAGTTAACGTTGAAAACAAGGAGAACTGGAAGTGGTTTCTTGAGCCACTCCACGATGATTTAGGAGACTATAAGGTTAACGGATGGTGTTTCATTTCTGATATATAGAAGGTACTAGTTGTATACTATATAACTTGTTGTGTTATTTAAGTAGTTAGCCATGTATTAAAGATTTTATTTTGTTAGAATTAAGGGAATCTGGATTATGCAGGCACCTTTTATGAATTATATGCTATTATATGAAATTGGTTCATCCTATTATATAAAATTGGTTAATTTCTGGATTATATGTGATGATATAAATATTTCAAAGTGGTTGATCCTATTTAAGTAGTTTGGTTTCTGCTATATGTGTTTGTCATCTGTATGGATTGATTTCCACTGTAGAAGAGGTCATGCCACAGGTCCATCATCGTTTCTGTGTATGGCTCCTATGGCGAAATTTCAACAAAAAGTGGAAGGATCTTGAGCTGAGGAGACTCCTTTGGGATGCTGCTAGGTCAACCACATTCCAAGACTTTATGGATAATATGGACAAGATAAAAAGGGTGAGTGGGGACGCATGGACATGCCTTAACAAGTGGCTGAGGCATTCATGGACAAAGTCTCAATTTAGCCACAGGCAAAAGCTGGATAATATTTGCAACAATGCATGTGAGGTATTCAATGCATGGATCAAAGAGGCTAAGAGCAAGCCAATCATCACATTACTTGAAGAGGTAAGGATGTTTGTTATGAGATTGATTGCAAAGAATAAGGTAAAGTTGAACAAACATGTCGGAAAACTTCCACCTATTATTCAGAGCCGGTTAGAAAAGGTTCGTAAAGAATTAAAGAATTGGGTCCCTATATGGACTAGAGATGAAGACTATGAAAAATTTGAGGTCCATGGACACCCAACAAACATGGTTGTTAATCTAGGCAAAAGACTTTGCACCTGCCAGTTCTAGATATTAATAGGTGATATTATTAACCTTTACATCAACTTTATTTTTATTTTCATTATAAATGGCTTTACTTCATTTATTATGTTGGTTGGTGTGGAGTTGAACTAGATTTGTTTATTTATCATAGGCATTCCCTGTGTTCATGCCTGTGCTACTCTTGCACGGGTGAAGAAGAGACCCGAGGATTTCTGTCGTCCCTTGGTCACCATGGAGTCATACAAGAAGATATATGAAACTGTAGGTCGATCTCGGATGAGATCTTCTGTGTTGGTCGGAGCCGACGTGTCCGGCAGGTGTACGGCGGCCGGAGCTGGTGTGTCCGACTTGTTGGACTTGGTGGTGGTGCTGATCCTTCGTCCCCGGAGGGTGGGGGGTACCTGCAAGGGACTCCGATGCTTAAGTTAGCAAGGGTATTAAGCAGGTATTGAGTAGAATCAGTAGAGTTATACCTGGGTGCTCCAGTGTATTTATAATGGTGAGATGTGGCCTTCTGTGGATAAGATAAGTTAGTTATCTTATCTTATTTTAAGTGAGGTCATCTTATCTTTAAGGAAACCGCCCTTCTCTCTGTAGGCTTAGGCCGCTTTAGGATTTTGGGGCGTGTTCCTCTATTTTGGGCCCTTCTTTGGGCTTTCCTGGGGACTTGACCGAGCTCTTTGTGAAGAGGTCGGGTTGTCCTGACCTGAAGAGGTCGGTCGCTTTGTCTGTCGAACATCCCGGGTCGGACACCTCGACCCAAGGTATGAACAGTGCCCTACTTGAGCTCGGTCTTCTTTTTGGGGTCGAGTCCTTGACTTCGGTCCTTTTTGGTGAAGCCGAACTCAAGCATTTTGTAGCTTCCTTCGTAGCAGCTTTTGAATGTAGAACGTTTCCTCTAAAAAGCGCGCGCTTTTATATCGGCGCTTTGGGAACGTGCGAGGGTTTAATGCTTTCCTTAATTTTAGCATTAATTGCCCCGTTTTCCTTTGGCTCTTTATTTCGATTTTGAAAGCCCAGAAACGGTTTCTCTCCTTTTGCCCTTTTCATAACTTCTTTTCTCCGCTCTCTCCGCTCTTCTATTTTTGCGGCGTCGTTGGCATTTCTGGAGCTTCTGTTTTTGCCTGGAGTTTCGCGTTTCTCCCTGCGACATTGCTCTTTTGTTCGCGTTCTTTTCTTTGCTTGTGAGGAGGCAACCCCAGATTCCGTCTTCCATTTTCAGTTTTCTTTGAAGCTTGCTGCTTTTTCCAGGTTGGTACTAGCTTTCCTGCTTCTTTCGTAGCTTTGTTTTTAGTGTTTTGGTGAAGTTTTGATTTTGCATGTTTGGAAGTTTGAATCTTTTTCGAGGTCCTGTATTTGCTTGTCACTGTACACGCTTTTCCTATCTTTCTTTTATGCATTCTTTTGGCTTTTTCGTCGAGGCTTTTCTAGGGTTTTGTTGCTTCTGACAGAGAATCTGCATCTTGTTCCTTGCTTTTGGAGGTTTTGCTTTTTGCCTGATCTTTGAAAAAAGGTTGCATCTTTAATGGTCTCTGCTTGGCATGTTTGATGTTTGGGAATGTTTTTGCTTGGCCGGCTTGTAATGATTTGCTGTGTTTTTCTTTGGTGAAAAGCGTTTGTTGTTTTGAATCCTTTTTGAGAAATGCTGGGATGTAAGCTGTAGAGTATTTCTGGGAACCTTGCTTTGCTATTGCCTCCAAAGGATGCCCCAGGACTTTTGGTTTGAGTCTTGGGGTTTTCCTTTTCGCTGTTTCATCTACTGATCGAGTTGTTTTCTCCCTTTGTCCGAGATGTTTGTAGTAACCCTTATCTTCTTTTCTTACTTTGTAGGATTAGTTGGCCTCATGTCTTCTCACAATAACATTGTAGAGATGTCTTCCAGAGTTCCCGAGGGGATGTCTGATTGGCTGGACTCCCTTGTTTTGTTGTGTGTTTCTGTTGTGGATGCTGAATTTTGCACAGAGCTGAGAAGCGCCATAGGATTTGTGGTAACAATGCCCGTGAGGAGGATTACGAGCTTGTTGCCCCTGATTCTGACGAGAGAGTGTGCTTTCCGACTTCTTTTGAGGGAGAACGCCCCTTCTTTTATGCTTATGAATACTTTTTCAGCCAGTTGAACGTTTCTTTTCCTTTTACTGCTTTTGAGACTGATCTGTTGTGGTCGTGTAATATTGCTCCATCCCAGCTTCACCCCAATTCCTGGGGTTTTATTAAAATTTTCCAACTTCTCTGTCGTGAACTAGATGTAACACCTTCCCAGACTCTTTTTCTTTACTTGTTTGTTTCTACCAAGCCTGGCGGTACTTCAAAAAAGAAAGCTTCTTTGGTTTCTTTCCGGTCCGCCCAGGGCCATAAAGTGTTTGCAATGTATGATGAGTCCTTTAAGGACTTCAAGAACTACTTTTTTAAAGTTCGAGCTGTTGAGGGGCCCACCCCTTTTTTCTTGATGAGAATGACGAGCCTGCTTTTCCTCTAGAGTGGCAAAAGAATGTAAGAGTGCCACGTTTCACATGGGAAATGCTTAGTGAGGTTGAGCGGCTTTTGTAGTTGTTCTTGAAGATTTGTGGGGGAAGCCTCCCCATCTGGATACGAAGAGATTTCTGAACGATTCGCCTTTGGTTCGTCCTGCTTTGGGTATTTGTTTGTCTATTGACCCGACTTGTTTCTATATTTATTTCCTTTTGTTCCTCTTTTGTAACTCTTTGTCGTGGTTGTTTTTGTGTTTGCAGAGATGTCTAAGAACAATGACACCATGAAGGCCTTCAAAAAGGCGAAGAAGACAACTGCTGCTTTAAACATTTCGGCCAAAGTGGTCGGCGAGGGATCTTCCCAAGCTCTAGTTAAACCTCCTATTCCGGGTTCTCCCGGGCCGAGGAAAGTAATTCCTATTCCTCGGGTCCGTCTGGTCGATCCTCCACAATCTTCTACAGCAGCTCCTGGTGCCCCTCCTAGCAAAAAGCAAAAAACATCCGAGCCTTTTAACTTGGATGCCCCGGACTTTAATGCCATTGAGTTTGTTGACCAGCAAATTGCCCCATATGGTGGGCTTTCCATGGACGACGTGTCTCTTCTAAAGCATTTGTATTTTATCACCCAAAATAGTGTGAAGATGGCCCATATGGGTGCGGCTATTTTTCGAACAATTCAGGGGATTCCGGTTCATGCTACCAAATCTTTTATGGAGGAGGCAAAATCAGAATTTGATCAAACCAAGGGGCTGAAGGAGGAGTTGGAGGTGAAGTTGGCCAAGGTGGAGAAGGAACTGGAGGGTGAGAAGGCCAGCTCTATTGCCCTTGCTGCTTCTTTGAAGCTGGCCGAAGACATGGCATTGAAACATAAGGATAGCTATGTCTCGGCTTATAGGAAATTGATGCGTCTTCGGGAAGTTTTGGAAACAGCTCGGGTTAATTATGGTGAGCTTCAGGGTCACCTTGTGGGTAGCGTAACTGCTGCCTCCGAGAATCTGATGGAGCAGTTCCGGGTTGTAGCTCCTGATGCCAACTTGACTCTCATCAGTTTGGACAATGTTGTGAGAGATGGTAAGATTGTCCCTGATGACCAGGATGATGATGAGACTGATCCTCCTCCAGTGCCTTCTCTTAAGGTGTCGACCTCCTCGGTTCCTCCTGTTCCATCTGATCCGGACTGTCAGGTCCTGAACCGGGATGATGGAACTGTAGATGCTGTGCCCCTGCAGACTCGCCCTCCTTCTCCCCATACTGATGCTGCTGGGAAGGCCCCTGATTTTAGTTGATCTTTTTTCTTGGATATTTGTGTATATGGCCCGTTTTGTGGGTTTTTTGAACTGTTTATTATTTTGTTTGATTACTGACACTTTTCAGTTGCCTTCTTGGCAACTTTTACAAAAACAATAGTAGCTTTCTGAGGTTGGCTTTTGGTGACCCCTTGAAGCTTTATCGTATTATGCATGATATCTATTGGAATTTTACTGTCTGGCCCCTTTTAGGTTGCTTTCGTGCTTGTCGCTTGTAGTTTGGATCCTTTTGAGGCCGTGTATGTGGGGGGGTCCAGCTTGTTTCTCGGTTTCCTTGCTCTTGTTTGTATTTTTAGTGCTTCGTAACCGATTTCTTTATGTTGGTCCCCTTCTAAGCTATTTTTGTAATCCCCGATTTTGGACCTTTGTCCGGTCTCTTCTTACGGGATTACTTTTATAACTTATCTTGTAGGAGACCGACTTCGTTAGATCGATCTCTTCTAAGTTGTTTTTTGTAATCCTCTTTCTTGGACCTTTGTTAGGTCTCTTTCAGGGATTACTTTTACAACTTGTTTTGTAGGAGACCGACTTCGTTAGATCGATCTCTTCTAAGTTGTTTTTTGTAATCCTCTTTCTTGGACCTTTGTTAGGTCTCTTTCAGGGATTACTTTTACAACTTGTTTTGTAGGAGACCGACTTTGTTAGATCGATCTCTTCTAAGTTGTTTTTGTAATCCTCTTTCTTGGACCTTTGTTAGGTCTCTTTCAGGGATTACTTTTTACAACTTGTTTTGTAGGAGACCGACTTCGTTAGATCGATCTCTTCTAAGTTGTTTTTGTAATCCTCTTTCTTGGACCTTTGTTAGGTCTCTTTCAGGGATTACTTTTACAACTTGTTTTGTAGGAGACCGACTTCGTTAGGTCGATCTCTTCTAAGTTATAGCAATTCCTCTTTAATAGGGTTGGCCAGACCTCTTTCCAGGGATTTGCTGATAACTTGGGATGACTTGGTCAGATTTTTTGGTATCGACCAGTCTTTTTTAAGTTATTATATAGCAATCCATAGGACCTCGTCAGGCTCCTTTTTTGGGATCACTTTCGATAACTTCTTGCATTATACTGTGTTCATTTTTGCCAATTTGTAGATGGTAACTTTATCCCGGGATGATCGGTCTTTAGATGAATCGCGTTTTCACCTTTGTCGATCGATCATTCCTATCGAGATCGTACAGTAAATTTTTTCTTCACTTTCTGTCGATCTGTTGCTTTATAATCGGACGATGAAAGCTTCAGATTAATGCGTCTTGGAAATTTGTAGAATATCTGAAATGTATTTTATTTAAAGGAAAAAAATATATATATATATATATATATATATATATATATATATATATATATATATATATATATACGTAGGCAGGAGTTTCTGTATCCTTAAGTCTCAATCTTGACGCCTCAATTAAAAACCTTTTTCAGGAAAAAGAGTGCGTCTTGAGATCTTTATACCTTTTCTAGCTATAGTACCTTCTTAGGTTACAGGCATGCCATGATCTGGGGAATTCTCGTCCCTCGAGTTCGGACAGTCTGTAGTAGCCCTTTCCGAGTACTTCTATGACTCGGTAGGGTCCTTTCCAGTTAGCTGCCAACTTTCCTTCTCCGAGTCGAGTTATTCCGATATCATTTCGGATTAGGACGAAATCGTCTTTCGTGAAGTCTCTTGGCACCACCTTTTGATTATACCTGGAGGCCATTCGCCGTTTTAGTGCTTCTTCTCTGATCCGAGCTCTTTCTTGGATTTCTGGAAGCAGGTCGAGCTCTTCTCTTTGGAGTTGAGAATTGGCTTGTTCATTGTAGTGGACTACTCGGGGAGATCCTTCCTCGACTTCTATTGGAATCATTGCCTCCACTCCGTATGCTAATCGGAATAGTGATCGTTTGTAGTAGAATGGGGGGGTTGTTCGATACGCCCATAGGACTTGTGGGAGTTCCTCGGCCCAAGCTCCCTTTGCTTCTTGTAGCCTCCGCTTTAGTCTGGCCAATATAACTTTGTTGGCCGCTTCGGCTTATCCATTGGCTTGGGAATGTTCGACGGAGGTGAATTGGTGTTTTATGTTTAAGTCGGCCACCAGTTTTCTGAAGCCTACCTCTGTAAATTGGGTACCGTTGTCCGTGGTGATGAAGTATGGTACCCCGAACCTCGTAATAATGTTCCTATATAGGAATTTTCGACTTCTTTGAGCGGTGGCGTTGGCCAGGGGTTCTGCCTCGATCCATTTTGTGAAATAGTCTACTCCTACTACGAGGAATTTTACTTGTCCCGATCCCTGTGGGAAGGGTCCGAGAAGGTCGAGTCCCCATTTCGCAAATGGCCAGGGTGAGGTCACGCTGATGAGCTTTTCTGGTGGGGCGATATGAAAGTTGGCATGCTTCTGGCATGGTGGGCATGTCCTAACAAACTCTATAGCCTCCTTTTGTAGAGTTGGTGGTGCACGAAATTGCAATAACACTTTTGCAATCCCGCACAACTAACCAGCAAGTGCACTGGGTCGTCCAAGTAATACCTTGCGTGAGCAAGGGTCGATCCCACGGAGATTGTCGGCTTGAAGCAAGCTATGGTTATTTTGTAAATCTTAGTCAGGATATCAGAAATTATCAGGATTGATTGTAAAAAGCAAAAGAACATGTAATGGTTACTTGTACTGCAGTAATGGAGAATGGGTTGAGGTTTGGAGATGCTCCATCTTCTGAATCTCTGCTTTCCTACTGTCTTCTTCATCAAACACGCATGTCTCCTTCCATGGCAAGATCGTGTAGGGTCTCACTGTTGTCAGCAGCTACCTCCCATCCGCGCAGTGAAAGCTAATGCAAAGCACTCTGTCACAGTGCCGCCAATCACCGGTTTGGTTCCCTCCCCTACCGGAATAGAATCACTCTTTTGCGTCTGTCACTAACGCCCAGTAGGTTACAGGTTTGAAGCACATCACAGTCATTCAATCATTGAATCCTACTCAGAATACCACAGACAAGGTTTAGACCTTCCGGATTCTCTTGAATGCTGCCATCAGGTCCTGCCTATACCACGAAGATTCCGATTAAAGAACCCAAGAGATAACTACTCAATCTAAGATAGAACAGAGGTGGTTGTCAGGCATATGTTCATAGTTGAGAATGATGATGATTGTCACGGATCATCACATTCATCCGGATTAAGAACAAGTGTATCTTAGAACGGAAGCAAGCATGATTGAATAAGAAACAGTAGTAATTGCATTAATCCATCAAGACACAGCAGAGCTCCTCACCCCCAACCATGGGGTTTAGAGGCTCATACTGTGGAAGAAACGTGTACAAAATGTTATGAGGTCATAAGGTTCTGATTACAATGTCAAAAGGTCCTATAAGTAGTAAACTAGTATCCTAAGGTTTACAGAAATGAGTAAATGACAGAAAAATCCACTTCCGGGCCCACTTGGTGTGTGCTTGGGCTGAGCATTGAAGCTTTTATGTGTAGAGACGTTTTCTGGAGTTAAACGCCAGTTCTCATGCCAGTTTGGGCGTTTAACTCCAACTTTTAATCCAGTTCCGGCGTTTAACGCTGGAATTTCTGAGGCCGGATTGCTACGCGGGTTTGGGCCATCAAATCTTGGACAAAGTATGGACTATTTATATTGCTGGAAAGCCCAGGATGTCTACTTTCCAACGCCGTTGAGAGCGCGCAAATTGGGCTTCTGTAGCTCCAGAAAATCCACTTCGAGTGCAGGGAGGTCAGAATCCAACAGCATCTGCAGTCCTTTTCAGTCTCTGGATCAGATTTTTGCTCAGGACCCTCAATTTCAGTCAGAAAATACCTGAAATCACAGAAAAACACACAAACTCATAGTAAAGTCCAGAAAAGTGAATTTTAATTAAAAACTAATAAAAATATACTAAAAACTAACTAAAAGATACTAAAAACATACTAAAAACAATGCCAAAAAGCATACAAATTATCCGCTCATCACAACACCAAACTTAAATTGTTGCTTGTCCCCAAGCAACTGAAAATCAAAATAGGATAAAAAGAGAGAATATACTATAGACTCCAAAATATCAAAGAAACATAGCTCCAATTAGATGAGCGGGACTAGTAGCTTTTTGCCTCCGAACAGTTTTGGCATCTCACTCTATCCTTTGAAGTTCAGAATGATTGGCATCTATAAGAACTCAGAACTCAGATAGTGTTATTGATTCTCTTAGTGAAGTACATTGATTCTTGAACATAGCCAGTGTATGAGTCTTGGCTGTGGCCCAAAGCACTCTGTCTTCCAGTATTACCACCGGATACATACATGCCACAGACACATAATTGGGTGAACCTTTTTAGATTGTGACTCAGCTTTGCTAAAGTCCCCAATTAGAGGTGTCCAGGGTTCTTAAGCACACTCTTGTTGCTTTGGATCACAACTCTATTTCCTTCTCTTTTTTTTTCTTTTCTTTTCTTTTTCTTTTTCTTTTTCTTTCCCTTTTTTTTCGAAATTTTTTTTTTTTTTTTTTTTTTCACTGCTTTTCTTGCTTCAAGAATCAATTTGATGATTTTTCAGATCCTCAATAACAGTTCTCTTTCTCCTCATTCTTTCAAGAGCCAACAATTTTAACATTCTTAAAACAACAAATTCAAAAGACATATGCACTGTTCAAGCATTCATTCAGAAAACAAAAAGTATTGCCACCACATCAAACTAATTCAACTAGTTTCAGAGATAAATTTCGGAATCCTGTACTTCTTGTTCTTTTGTGATTAAAGCATTTTTCTTTTAAGAGAGGTGATGGATTCATAGGACATTCATAGCTTTAAGGCATAAACTTTATTAATTTTATTAATTAAGAACAAGACTCAAATATAGATGTAAGATGAGACTAAAAATAAAGGAAAAAGGATAATAATAAAAACGAAAAAAACAGAGGCTCCTAATGATAGAGGTTTTCACAGAGTTAGGACTCAACAACCTTGATTTTGAGAAGTGGATGCTCCCCCAGCTTGAGAGGAGAGCTTTTGGCGTTTCAGTTCCTTGATATCACGCCCCTGCTTCTCTTGTTCCTTCAGCAATTTGCAGATCATGCAGTTCTGATTCTGCTGTTCTTCCTTCAGTTGCTCCATAGTCTCTTGCAGCTTGTTGATGGATGCTTCTAGGCTGGCCCAGTAGCCAATTTCAGGGAATTCAGGGAGGAACTCACGCGCCCTCCTTTTGATGGAGATGTCTTGCACTTGTCCTTCCATTGACTTCTTGGTGATTGGGTGTTCAATGGGTATGAACTCATCTACTCCCATCTTTACCCCAGCCTCTTTACAGAGCAAGGAGATCAAGCTAGGGTAAGCCAGCTTGGCTTCAGTGGAATTCTTGTTTGCAATTGTGTAGATCTCACAAGCAATCACATGATGCACCTCCACTGCTTTTCCAAGCATAATACAGTGAATCATCACTGCTCTCTTGATGGTGACCTCAGAACGGTTGCTAGTGGGCAATATGGAACGCCCGATAAAGTCTAGCCAACCTCTTGCAATTGGTTTGAGGTCTCCCCTCTTGAGTTGGTTTGGGACACCCTTAGAATTGGTTATCCACTTAGTTCCAGGGAGGCATATGTCCTCTAGAACTTGATCCAACCCCTTATCTACTCTCACCATCCTCCTATTGAAGGAATCAGGATCATCTTGTAGTTGAGGTAAATTGAAGATTTCTCTTATTTTGTCCAGATGGAAGTACATAACTTTCCCTCTGACCATAGTTCTGTGGGTAGGAAAAGTGGTTCCAGTCATTCTTTGCTTATCTGTGAGCCACAGATTTGAGTAGAACTCCTGAACCATGTTCCTTCCAACCTTTGTCTCAGGATTGGTCAGAACTTCCCAACCTCTGTTTCGAATTTGCTCTTGGATCTCCGGATATTCATCTTCTTTCAGATCAAATTTAACTTCCGGGATCACTGACCTCAGTCCCATTATTTGTGATAATGGTCCTCATGTTCTTTGGTTAAGAACTTCTCTTCATTCCAAAGATTCTTTGGATTGGTCTCTTTCCTTCCTCTTGAGTTGGTTTGTTTTCCCTTGGGAGCCATGATATTGATGAATCTTGGCTTAGTGATCACGGAAAAGCACACCAAACTTAGAGGTTTGCTTGTCCTCAAGCAAAAAGAAAAGAAATAAGAGAAGAGAGAGAGAGAGGGAGAGAAAATTCGAATGGTGTGAGGAAGGAGGGTGAGGAACGTTCATTTATAGAGTGGGGGGGAGGAGAATTTCGAAAACAAAAGAGAGATTTGAAAGGAAATTTGAAAAGATATGAAAGATTTTTGAGAAAAGGGTGAGTTTTTGAAGAAGAATTGGGATTATTTTGAAATAGATTTGAAAAGATTGTTTTGATTTTTGAAGATTTGAAAGTGAATAATGAATGATTGAAGTGTGATTTTGTAGAAAAGTATGGGTGAGAAAAGGAAAGTTTGAAAAAATCTGAGTTGAAAACAAAAATGTGGTCCCCCCACCTTTCTGGCGTTAAACGCCCAGAATGGTACCCATTCTGGCGTTTAACGCCCACTTGGCACCCCTTTTGGGCGTTTAACGCCCAGCCAGGTACCCTGGCTGGCGTTAAACGCCAGAAAACCTTCCTCACTGGGCGTTTTTCTGAACGCCCAGAATGGTGCCCATTCTGGCGTTTAACGCCCAGAATGGTACCATTACTGGCGTTAAACGCCCAGAATGGTGCCCATTCTGGCGTTTAACGCCCAAAATGCCCCTTACTGGCGTTTTTTCGCCAGTAAGCTCATTTTCTCTGCTTTTTGAGCTGAATTCTTCTGTAACTCTGTGAATTCCTTCATTTTTGATACTTGCCTCTGTAAGAACTAATCATACAACTTCCTCATGACTGGGTTGCCTCCCAGCAAGCGCTTCTTTACTGTCTTTAGCTGGACTTTCACTGAGAATCACTCAAGTCTCAATTTTGAGCATTCCTGCTCAAAATTTCCTTCAAGATAGTGTTTGATCCTCTGTCCATTAACAATGAACTTACTGTCAGAATCAATATCCTGAAGCTCAACATACCCATATGGTGACACTTTTGTAATCACATATGGACCCCTCCACCGGGATTTGAGTTTTCCTGGAAACAGTCTGAGCCTAGAGTTGAAGAGCAGAACTTTTTGTCCTGGTTCAAAGACTCTGGTTGACAATCTCTTGTCATGCCACTTCTTTGCCTTTTCCTTATAGATCTTAGCATTTTCAAAGGCATTGAGTCTGAACTCCTCTAGCTCATTTAGCTGGAGCAGTCTTTTCTCACCAGCTAACTGTGCATCCATGTTTAGGAATCTGGTTGCCCAGTAGGCTTTATGTTCCAGTTCCACAGGCAAATGGCAGGCCTTTCCATACACCAATTGGTATGGAGAGGTGCCTATAGGAGTCTTGAATGCTGTTCTGTATGCCCACAGAGCATCATCCAGCTCTTTGCCCAATCCTTTCTTCGGGACATCACAGTCCGTTCCAGGATTCTTTTTAGCTCTCTGTTAGAGACTTCAGCTTGCCCATTTGTCTGTGGATGATACGGAGTTGCCACTTTATGGCTGATTCCATATCTAACCATAGCAGAGTATAGCTGTTTATTGCAGAAATGAGTACCCCCATCACTGATTAGTACTCTAGGGACGCCAAACCTGCTGAAAATGTTTTTCTGGAGGAATTTCAGCACGGTTTTGGTATCATTAGTGGGTGTAGCAATTGCTTCTACCCACTTAGATACATAGTCCACTGCCACCAGAATGTAAGTGTTTGAGTATGATGGTGGGAATGGCCCCATGAAGTCAATTCCCCATACATCAAACAGCTCTATCTCTAATATCCCTTGTTGAGGCATGGCATATCCGTGAGGCAGGTTACCAGCTCTTTGGCAACTGTCACAGTTACGCACAAACTCTCGGGAATCTTTATAGAGAGTAGGCCAGTAGAAGCCGCACTGGAGAACTTTAGTGGCTGTTCGCTCACTTCCAAAGTGTCCCCCATACTGTGATCCATGGCAGTGCCATAGGATCCTTTGTGCTTCTTCTCTGGGTATACACCTGCGGATCACTCCGTCAGCACATCTCTTAAAGAGATATGGTTCATCCCAAAGGTAGTACTTGGCATCTGAAATTAGTTTCTTTCTTTGCACATGACTGTACTCCTTGGGTATGAACCTCACAGCTTTATAATTTGCAATGTCTGCAAACCATGGAGCTTCCTGGATGGCAAAGAGTTGCTCATCTGGGAAAGTCTCAGAGATCTCAATAGAAGGGAGGGACGCCCCAGCTACTGGCTCTATTCTGGACAGATGATCAGCTACTTGGTTCTCTGTCCCTTTTCTGTCTCTTATTTCTATATCAAACTCTTGCAGAAGTAACACCCATCTGATAAGCCTGGGTTTTGAATCCTGCTTTGTGAGTAAGTATTTAAGAGCAGCATGGTCAGTGTACACAATCACCTTTGATCCCACTAAGTAGGATCTAAACTTGTCAATGGCATAGACCACTGCAAGTAATTCTTTTTCTGTGGTTGTGTAATTCTTCTGTGCATCATTTAGAACACGGCTGGCATAATAAATGACATGCAGAAGTTTGTTATGCCTCTGTCCCAACACTGCACCAATGGCATGATCACTGGCATCACACATTAATTCAAATGGTAATGCCCAATCTGGTGCAGAGATGACTGGTGCTGTGACCAGCTTAGCTTTCAGGGTCTCAAATGCCTGCAAACACTGTGTGTCAAACACAAATGGTGTGTCAGCAGCTAGCAGGTTACTCAGAGGTTTAGCAATTTTCGAAAAATCCTTGATAAACCTTCTGTAGAATCCTGCATGCCCCAGAAAGCTTCTGATTGCCTTAACATTGGCAGGTGGTGGTAATTTTTCAATTACTTCCACCTTTGCCTTATCCACCTCTATTCCCCTGCTTGAAATTTTGTGCCCAAGGACAATTCCTTCAGTCACCATAAAGTGACATTTCTCCCAGTTTAAAACCAGGTTGGTCTCTTGGCATCTTTTCAGGACAAGTGATAGGTGGTTAAGGCAGGAGCTAAATGAGTCTCCATATACTGAAAAGTCATCCATGAAGACTTCCAGAAATTTCTCTACCATATCTGAGAAGATAGAGAGCATGCACCTCTGAAAGGTTGCAGGTGCGTTGCACAGACCAAAAGGCATTCTCCTATAGGCAAACACGCCTGAAGGGCAGGTGAATGCTGTCTTCTCTTGGTCCTGAGGGTCTACTGCAATTTGGTTGTAGCCTGAATAGCCATCCAAAAAGCAGTAATAATCATGGCCAGCTAGTCTTTCTAGCATTTGGTCTATGAATGGTAAAGGAAAATGATCCTTTCTGGTGGCTGTATTGAGCCTTCTGTAGTCAATACACATGCGCCACCCTGTGACTGTCCTTGTAGGAACCAGTTCATTTTTTTCATTATGAACCACTGTCATGCCTCCCTTTTTGGGAACAACTTGGACAGGCTCACCCAGGGGCTATCAGAAATAGGATAAATAATCCCAGCCTCCAGTAATTTAGTGACCTCTTTCTGCACCACCTCCTTCATGGCAGGATTTAGCCTCCTCTGTGGTTGAACCACTGGTTTGGCATTATCCTCCAACAGGATCTTGTGCATGCATCTGGCTGGGCTAATGCCCTTGAGATCACTTATGGACCACCCAAGAGCTGTCTTGTGTGTCCTTAGCACTTTAATCAGTGCTTCCTCTTCCTGTGAATTTAAAGCAGAGCTTATAATCACTGGAAAAGTATCACCCTCTCCCAGAAATGCATATTTCAGGGATGGTGGTAATGGCTTGAGTTCAGGCTTAGGAGGCTTATCTTCCTCCTGAGGAATTTTCGAAAATTCCTTTGCCTCTTCTGGCTCTTCCTGATCAGTTGGAGCATCTTTGAAGACGTCCTCAAGCTCTGATTCTAGGCTTTCAGCCATATTGATCTCTTCTACCAGAGAGTCAATAATGTCAGCGCCCATGCAGTCCTCTGGTGTGTCTGGATGCTGCATAGCTTTTACAGCATTCAACTTGAACTCATCCTCATTGACTCTCAAGGTTACTTCCCCCTTTTGTACATCAATGAGAGTTCGTCCAGTTGCTAGGAAAGGTCTTCCTAGAATGAGAGTTGCACTTTTGTGCTCCTCCATTTCCAGCACCACAAAGTCAGTTGGAAAGGCAAATGGCCCAACCTTGACAATCATGTCCTCTATTATGCCTGATGGGTGTTTAATGGAGCCATCAGCAAGTTGGAGGCATATCCTGGTCGGTTTGACTTCTCCAATCAACCCAAGCTTTCTGATAGTGGATGCAGGTATTAAGTTAATACTTGCTCCAAGATCACATAAGGCTACCTTGGTGTAAGTGCCTTCCAATGTGCATGGTATCAGAAAGCTTCCAGGATCTTGAAGCTTTTCTGGTAAGCTTTTTAGGATGACTGCACTGCATTCTTCAGTGAGAAATACTTTTTCAGTTTCTCTCCAATCCTTCTTATGACTTAAGATCTCTTTCATGAACTTAGCATAAGAGGGTATTTGCTCAAGTGCCTCTGCAAAAGAAATCTTTATTTCAAGAGTCCTTAAATAGTCTGCAAAGCGGGCAAATTGCTTATCCTGTTCCGCTTTGCGGAGTTTCTGAGGATAAGGCATCTTGGCTTGATATTCTTCAACCTTAGATGCTGCAGGTTTATTCCTTACAGAAGTGGTTGAAGAAGCCTTGTTAGAGGGATTACTGTCAGCACTCTCAGGTGTCTGATTCTCCTGGGGCGTTTGAACGCCAGGGGTGGATGAAGTTTGGGCGTTAAACGCCAACTTCTCCCCCTTTTCTGGCGTTTGAACGCCAGAACTGGGCAGGGAATGGGCGTTTAACGCCAGCTTTCCTCCCTGTTCTGGCGTTTGAACGCCAATATTGGGCAAGGAATGGGCGTTTAACGCCAATTTTCCTCCCCTTTCTGGCATTTGAACGCCAATAATATTCCTCTCTGGGCTCTTACTGTCCTCAGAGGGATTTTGAACAGTGGCTTGGTCATCCTCTGTCAACTGTTCCTTAATTGATTTCTTGCTCTTTTGAGCAGTGGCATTCAGTGTTTTCCCACTCCTCAGTTGAACTGCTTGACATTCTTCTGTTATTTGTTTAGATATTTGCTGTTTTGCTTGATTCAACTGCAGTTCTATGCTCTTGTTAGCAACCTTAGTATCATGGAGCATTCCTTTAAATTCTGCTAACTGTTCAGTCATCAGGAGTAGTTGTTGATTAAGCTCATTCATCTGTTCTTGAGGATCAGGATCAGTGACTACTGCCATGACCTCTTCTTGTGGAACGAATTCCTTGCTAGAATATAAGTATTGGTTTCTAGCAACAATGTCTATAAGCTCTTGAGCTTCTTCAATTGTCTTCCTCATGTGTATAGATCCACCAGCTGAGTGGTCTAAAGACATCTGAGCTTTTTCTGTGAGCCCATAGTAGAAAATGTCTAACTGTACCCACTCTGAAAACATTTCAGAGGGACATTTTCTTAGCATACCTCTATACCTCTCCCAGGCATCATAAAGGGATTCATTATCCTCTTGTTTAAAGCCTTGGATGTCCAGCCTTAGCTGTGTCATCCTTTTTGGAGGGTAAAAATGATTCAGGAATTTTTCTGATAACTGTTTCCATGTCTTTATGCTTGCTGTAGGTTGGTTATTTAACCACCTTTTGCTTGATCTTTTACAGCAAATGGAAACAGTAACAGTCTGTAGACATCCTGATCTACCTCTTTATCATGTATTGTGTCAGCAATTTGTAAGAACTGTGCCAGAAACTCAGTAGGTTCTTCCTCTGGAAGACCGGAATACTGGCAATTTTGCTGCACTATGATAATGAGTTGAGGGTTTAGCTTAAAGCTGCTTGCTTTGATGGGAGGTACACAGATGCTACTCCCATATGCAGCTGTACTGGGGTTGGCATAGGACCCCAGAGTCCTTCTGGACTGATTAATTCCACTTAAGTCCATAATAGACAAAAGGGAAATGAGAATAATTGCAAAGAGATGAATTTTGTTTATTTTATTATTATTATTATTATTTTTTTTTTTGAAATAACCGAAAAATTAAAATAAAATAAAATAAAACAAAAGGAAAATAAAATAAAATTCGAAAATTAAGAATAGAATAAGATCAAAGCAAATTGGGAACTGAATCAATTAGTAAAGAAAAAGATTTTGAAAACAGCAATTAAGAAGATATGATTGAAAAATTTTTTTGAAAAAGATTTGATTCTTAAAAAGAGGAAAGAGAAAAACACAAAAAGACACCAAACTTAAAATTTTAGAAAATCAAACACTAATTTTTTTCGACAATTTTAAAGGAAAAACACAAAGAGGACACCAAACTTAGAACTTTTATGAATCAAAAAGGGCTAAGAACAAGAAAAAAAATTCGAAAATTAAAAGAAGAAAAACAAAAAGCATGCAATTGACACCAAACTTAGAATATGAACTAGACTCAACTAAAATACTCTAAACCAACAAAAAGAAAACAGTCCTAATCTAAGCAACAAAATAAACCGTCAGTTGTCCAAACTCGAACAATCCCCGGCAACGGCGCCAAAAACTTGGTGCACGAAATTGCAATAACACTTTTGCAATCCCGCACAACTAACCAGCAAGTGCACTGGGTCGTCCAAGTAATACCTTGCGTGAGCAAGGGTCGATCCCACGGAGATTGTCGGCTTGAAGCAAGCTATGGTTATTTTGTAAATCTTAGTCAGGATATCAGAAATTATCAGGATTGATTGTAAAAAGCAAAAGAACATGTAATGGTTACTTGTACTGCAGTAATGGAGAATGGGTTGAGGTTTGGAGATGCTCCATCTTCTGAATCTCTGCTTTCCTACTGTCTTCTTCATCAAACACGCATGTCTCCTTCCATGGCAAGATCGTGTAGGGTCTCACTGTTGTCAGCAGCTACCTCCCATCCGCGCAGTGAAAGCTAATGCAAAGCACTCTGTCACAGTGCCGCCAATCACCGGTTTGGTTCCCTCCCCTACCGGAATAGAATCACTCTTTTGCGTCTGTCACTAACGCCCAGTAGGTTACAGGTTTGAAGCACATCACAGTCATTCAATCATTGAATCCTACTCAGAATACCACAGACAAGGTTTAGACCTTCCGGATTCTCTTGAATGCTGCCATCAGGTCCTGCCTATACCACGAAGATTCCGATTAAAGAACCCAAGAGATAACTACTCAATCTAAGATAGAACAGAGGTGGTTGTCAGGCATATGTTCATAGTTGAGAATGATGATGATTGTCACGGATCATCACATTCATCCGGATTAAGAACAAGTGTTATCTTAGAACGGAAGCAAGCATGATTGAATAAGAAACAGTAGTAATTGCATTAATCCATCAAGACACAGCAGAGCTCCTCACCCCCAACCATGGGGTTTAGAGGCTCATACTGTGGAAGAAACGTGTACAAAATGTTATGAGGTCATAAGGTTCTGATTACAATGTCAAAAGGTCCTATAAGTAGTAAACTAGTATCCTAAGGTTTACAGAAATGAGTAAATGACAGAAAAATCCACTTTCGGGCCCACTTGGTGTGTGCTTGGGCTGAGCATTGAAGCTTTTATGTGTAGAGACGTTTTCTGGAGTTAAACGCCAGTTCTCATGCCAGTTTGGGCGTTTAACTCCAACTTTTAATCCAGTTCCGGCGTTTAACGCTGGAATTTCTGAGGCCGGATTGCTACGCGGGTTTGGGCCATCAAATCTTGGACAAAGTATGGACTATTATATATTGCTGGAAAGCCCAGGATGTCTACTTTCCAACGCCGTTGAGAGCGCGCAAATTGGGCTTCTGTAGCTCCAGAAAATCCACTTCGAGTGCAGGGAGGTCAGAATCCAACAGCATCTGCAGTCCTTTTCAGTCTCTGGATCAGATTTTTGCTCAGGACCCTCAATTTCAGTCAGAAAATACCTGAAATCACAGAAAAACACACAAACTCATAGTAAAGTCCAGAAAAGTGAATTTTAATTAAAAACTAATAAAAATATACTAAAAACTAACTAAAAGATACTAAAAACATACTAAAAACAATGCCAAAAAGCATACAAATTATCCGCTCATCAGTTGGCCAATAGAATCCTGCCCTGAGTACCTTTTTGGTGAGGGCTTGGGCTCCGAGATGATTACCACAAATGCCACTGTGCACTTCCTCCAATACTTCCTTTGTATTAGAAGTTGGTACGTATTTTAACAAAGGTATTGAGATCCCTCTTTTGTATAGTGTGTTGTTTATGATAGTGTAGTACTGTGCCTCCCTTTTCAATCTCTTTGCCTCCTTTTTATCTGCAGGGAGTGCTTCTGTTTTGAGGTAGTTGATTATGGGGGTCATCCATCCTTGATCCCGACCTATTATGGCTAGGACTTCTTCTTCCGATATTGGCGGGTTCTGTAGTATCTCCTGGATGAGACTTCTGTTGTTGCCCCCTGGTTTGGTGCTGGCTAATTTTGAAAGTGCATCAGCTCGGGCATTTTGCTCACGGGGAATGTGGTAGATCCTGTATTCTCCGAGTTGTCCGAGCTGTTCTTTGGTTTTATCCAAATATTTTTTCATGGTCGGATCTTTAGCTTGGTAGCTTCCTGTTATTTGCGAGGTAACAACTTGTGAGTCGCTATAGATGTTAAGTTTCCGAGCTCCAACCTCCCTGGCCAGCTTCAAACCGGCTAATAACGCTTCGTATTCCGCCTGATTGTTCGAGGTCGAAAATCCAAATTTAAGGGAGAGCTCAAGTTGAGTTCCTTGGTTGCTTTCGATTATTACACCCGCACTACTTCCTGTTTTATTCGAGGATCCGTCGACGTATATGTTCCATTCTATGAGGATTTTCGGGATATCTGTGAATTCTGCGATGAAGTCGGCCAGGTATTGTGATTTGATGGCTGTCCGTGCCTCATATTGAAGGTCGAACTCGGACAACTCGATTGCCCATTGTAGGATTCTTCCTGCCAGATCTATTTTCTGTAATATCCCTTTTATGGGCTGGTTAGTCCGAACTTTGATGGTATGTGCCTGGAAGTATGGGCGAAGTCACCGAGATGTGAGTATCAGAGCGTATGCAAATTTTTCTAATTTCTGGTAGTTCAGCTCTGACCCTGATGAGCGGATAATTTATACGCTTTTTGGCATTGTTTTTAGTATGTTTTTAGTATGATTTAGTTAGTTTTTAGTATATTTTTATTAGTTTTTAGTTAAAATTTACTTTTTTGGACTTTACTATGAGTTTGTGTGTTTTTCTGTGATTTCAGGTATTTTCTGGCTGAAATTGAGGGACCTGAGCAAAAATCTGATTCAGAGACTGAAAAGGACTGCATATGCTGTTGGATTCTGACCTCTCTTCACTCGAAGTGGATTTTCTGGAGCTACAGAAGCCCAATTGGCGCGCTCTCAACGGCGTTGGAAAGTAGACATTCTGGGCTTTCCAGCAATATATGATAGTCCATACTTTGCCCAAGATTTGATGGCCCAAACTGGCGTTCAAAGTCACCCTCAGAATTCCCAGCGTTAAACGCCGGAACTGGCACCAAAGTGGGAGTTAAACGCCCAAACTGGCATAAAAGCTGGCGTTTAACTCCAAGAAGAGTCTCTACACGAAAATGCTTCAATGCTCAGCCCAAGCACACACCAAGTGGGCCCGGAAATGGATTTTTATGTCATTTACTCATCTTTGTAATTCTTAAGCTACTAGTTTTCTATAAATAGGACCTTTTACTATTGTATTTTCATCTTTTGATCATGTTTTTATGATTGAACCCTCTTTGGGAGGCTGGCCTCACGGCCATGCCTAGACCTTGTTCTTATGTATTTTCAACGGTGGAGTTTCTACACACCATAGATTAAGGTGTGGAGCTCTGCTGTACCTCGAGTATTAATGCAATTACTGTTGTTCTTCTATTCAATTCAGCTTGTTCTTATTCCAAGATATTCATTCGCACTCAAGAACTT
The DNA here is from genome assembly GCF_014773155.1 of Arachis stenosperma. Classification (NCBI taxonomy): domain Eukaryota; kingdom Viridiplantae; phylum Streptophyta; class Magnoliopsida; order Fabales; family Fabaceae; genus Arachis; species Arachis stenosperma. The sequence goes on from NC_080383.1 coordinate 84,817,654, forward strand.
GATGAATGTGATGATTATGTGACGCTCATCATCATTCTCACTTATGAACGCGTGATTGACAACCACTGTCGTTCTACAAGCAACAAGGCTCTAAGTTTATCTCTTGGATTCCTGATACACGATGCATGGTTGATCGCCTGACAACCGAGCGCTCGCTTGACAACCGAGCCAGCAATTCCGTGAGATCAGAGTCTTCGTGGTATAGGCTAGAACTGATGGCGGCATTCAAGAGAATCCGGAAGGTCTAAACCTTGTCTGTGGTATTCTGAGTAGGATTCAATGATTGAATGACTGTGACGTGCTTCAAACTCGCGATTGTGGGGCGTTAGTGACAGACGCAAAAGAATCACTGGATTCTATTCCGACATGATCGAGAACCGACAGCTGGATAGCCGTGCCGTGACAGGGTGCGTTGAACATTTCCACTGAGAGGATGGGAGGTAGCCACTGACAACGGTGAAACCCTTGCATAATGCTTGCCATGGAAAGGAGTAAGAAGGATTGGATGAAGACAGTAGGAAAGCAGAGAGACGGAAGGGACAAAGCATCTCCATTCGCTTATCTGAAATTCTCACCAATGGAATACATAAGTATCTCTATCTTTATCTTTATGTTTTATTCATATATCATCCATAACTATTTGAGTCTGCCTGACTGAGATTTACAAGGTGACCATAGCTTGCTTCATACCAACAATCTCCGTGGGATCGACCCTTACTCGCGTAAGGTTTATTACTTGGACGACCCAGTGCACTTGCTGGTTAGTTGTGCGAAGTTGTGTTTATGCCATGGTATTGAGCACCAAGTCTTTGGGGCCATTACTAGGGATTATTTGAGTTGTGAAAAGTAGTGATCACAATTTCGTGCACCAGACCCCTGTAGTGCTTTACTAATGAAGTAGACGGGTTGTTGTCCCCTTTTGTCTTCTCGAATCAGCGCTGAGGCTATTGCCCGACTTCCTACTGCGAGGTATAGTATGAGTGGTTCTCCCTCTTGTGGTCGAGATAGGATAGGTGGTTGCCCCAAGAATTCTTTGAAGTTTTTGAAAGCTTGTTCACATTCCGCCGTCCGTTCGAAGTTCTTTCCCTTCTTCAAGGTAGCATAGAAAGGGAGGGATCTTATTGCTGATCCTGCTAGGAATCTGGACAAGGCTGCCAACCTCCCATTGAGTTGTTGTACCTCTTTGACGCAGGTTGGGCTCTTTATGTTGAGTATGGCCTGGCATTTATCTGGATTTGCCTCGATTCCCTTTTGTGTGAGCATGAATCCTAAAAACTTACCTGCTTCCACTGCGAAGGTGCATTTAGCCGGGTTGAGTCGCATGTCGTGCTTCCTTATGGTATCGAATACTTGAATCAAATCGGTTAGCAATATCTCTTCGCTTTGTGTCTTTATCAACATGTCATCCACGTAGACCTCCATGATTTTTCCGATGTGGTCTGAGAAAACTTTATTCATTAGTCTTTGATAAGTGGCTCCTGCATTTTTTAGGCCGAAAGGCATCACGATGTAGCAATAATTTGCCTTAGGTGTAAGAAACGAAGTCTTTTCTTGGTCTGGCGGATACATTGGTATCTGGTTGTACCCCGAGTATGCGTCCATGAATGAGAGATACTTGTATCTTGATGAAGCATCTACTAGAGCGTCAATGCTTGGGAGTGGGTAAGGATCTTTTGGGCAGGCTTTGTTGAGGTCGGTGTAGTCGGTGCACATTCGCCACTTCCCATTTGATTTTTTCACCAAAACGACGTTTGCTAGCCATAGTGGATATTTGACTTCCCTTATGAACCCTGCCTCTAGTAGTGCTTGCACTTGTTCTTCTACAGCCTGAGATCGTTCTGGCCCAAGTTTTCTTCGTTTTTGTTGTATCGGTCGGGAGCCTGGGTAGACTGCCAACTTGTGGCTCATTAGTTCGGGATCTATGCCCGGCATGTCGGCAGCTTTCCATGCAAAAAGATCAACATTATCTCGCAGAAATTGTATTAATGATTCTTTTGCATCTCCTTTCAGGATCGTGCCAATATTAGTTGTTTTATTCGAGATGTCTCCAATCTGGACTCTTTCTACTTCTCCTTCGGGTTGTGGTCAGAACTCTTCTCGTCTCTGAGCTCCACCGAGTTTGATTGTGTGGAACTCTCTTGCTTCACCTCGGAAGTTTATACTTTCGTTGTAACAACGACGCGCCATCTTTTGATCTGCTTTTATTGTAGCTATCGCTTCTGCAGTTGGAAATTTCATACAAAGATGTGGAGTTGAAACTATTGCGCCGAGCTGATTTAACGTTGTCCGACCTATCAGGGCATTGTAGGCTGAGCTTACGTTGACCACGATGTAGTCTATCTTGAGTGTTTTAGATTGGTTCCCCTTCCCGAAGGTTGTATGCAGCGACACATATCCCAGTGGTTGAACAGGGACGTCTCCCAGTCCGAACAAGCTGTTTGGATATGCTCTTAGCTCTTTCTCTTCTAGGCCGAGTTTGTCGAAGACAGTTTTGAATAAGATATCGGCGGAGCTTCCCTGGTCGATTAGTGTACGGTGGAGGTTGGCGTTTGCTAATATGATCGTAATGACCATGGGGTCGTCGTGTCCCGAGATGATTCCGGATGCATCTTCTTTAGTAAACGTGATTGCCGGGATGTCTGGCGTCTCCTTCTGTCCCTCGACATGGTATACCTCTTTGAGGTGTCGCTTGCGGGATGATTTGGAGATTCCTCCCCCAGCAAATCCGCCGTGTATCACGTGGACATGTCTTTCCGGTGTGCGAGGCGATCGTTCAGATCGTCCGACATCCTCATCCCTCCTTCTGTTCCTTGGTTCTTCGTCCCGGTTGGCCAAGAACCGATCTAGCTTTCCTTCTCGTACTAATTTTTCTATGATATTTTTCAAGTCGAAACATTCGTTGGTGGAATGCCCTCGAAGTCGGTGATATTCACAGTACTCATTCCGATTTCCCCCTCCTCTTTTGCCTTTGAGTGGCCGAGCTGGGGGGATTTTTTCCGTATGGCAGACTTCTTCTGTAAACGTCTACCAAGAATACCCTAAGAGGGGTGAAATTGTGATATTTTTTGATTTTTTCTCCGGAGCGATCTTCCTTTTTCTTGGATTCTTTATCTCGGTAGGCAGAACCGGACCTTGAGGCTTTGCCCATCCGAGAATTTTTCTCCATGTTGATGTACTTCTGCGCTCGTTCTTGTACTTCATCTAGGGATGTCGGGTATCTTTTTGATATAGATTGGCTAAATTGTCCTTCTCGTAGGCCATTTATGAGGCCCATGATGGCAGCTTCTGTCGGTAGATTTTGTATGTCCATGCATGTTTTGTTGAATCTCTCCATGTAGTTGCGAAGACTTTCTCGATCTCCTTGCTTGATCCCGAGCAGACTGGGTGCGTGTTTGGCTTTGTCCTTTTGTATGGAGAATCGGGCCAGGAACTTTTTGGCCAAGTCGTCAAAACTTGAGATGGATTTTGGAGGCAGGTTGTCGAACCATTTAATGACTGTCTTGGTGAGAGTTGTTGGAAAGGCTTTGCAGCGAACTGCATCTGAGGCATCAGTGAGGTACATTCTACTTCTGAAGTTGCTGAGATGGTGGTTTGGGTCTGAGGTGCCGTCATACAGCGTCATATCCGGAAGTTTGAAATCCTTTGGGATTTTGGTCTTCATAATTTTTCTGGTGAATGGATCTCGATCTTTCTGAGGGCTGTCTTCTGTGGATGGCCGAGTAGCTTTGGTTTTGAGATCAGCTTCAAGTTTTATAAGTTTGTCTTCTAATTCTCGGCGCCGCCTTATCTCCCGACGTAGATCTTCTTCTTTTTCACGTTGATGTTGGGCTTCTTTCTCAAGTTGCTCCAATCGATTTTGAAGCGCTTCTATTGCTCCCGGATTTGATGGATTTTTGTCTCCGTTGGGTTCCGACGTATCTTTGAGTATAGTATCTACATTTTTATGCGGCGTTCGATCTTCCAATCATGAGTCGTGGTCGTTGTCATGGTCATCCGCCATGTTGATGGGATGACTTCCAGGTTCCCCGGCAACGGCGCCAATGTTCCGAGGGTTACCTGAAACTGTAGGTCGATCTCGGATGAGATCTTCTGTGTTGGTCGGAGCCGACGTGTCCGGCAGGTGTACGGCGGCCGGAGCTGGTGTGTCCGACTTGTTGGACTTGGTGGTGGTGCTGATCCTTCGTCCCGGGAGGGTGGGGGGTACCTGCAAGGGACTCCGATGCTTAAGTTAGCAAGGGTATTAAGCAGGTATTGAGTAGAATCAGAGTATGAGTTATACCTAGGTGCTCCAGTGTATTTATAATGGTGAGATGTGGCCTTCTGTGGATAAGATAAGTTAGTTATCTTATCTTATCTTTAAGTGAGGTCATCTTATCTTTAAGGGAACCGCCCTTCTCTTTGTAGGCTTGGGCCGCTTTAGGATTTTGGGGCGTGTTCCTCTATTTTGGGCCCTTCTTTGGGCTTTCCTGGGGACTTGACCGAGCTCTTTGTGAAGAGGTCGGGTTGTCCTGACCTGAAGAGGTCGGTCGCTTTGTCTGTCGAACATCACGGGTCGGACACCTCGACCCAGGGTATGAACAGTATCCAAAATCTTCCTCATGTGGATGTTTGGTGCACGAAATTGTGAACAATACTTTTTCACAACTCAAATAATCCCCGGTAATGGCTCCAAGAACTTGGTGGCTCAATACCGTGGCATTACACAACTTCGCACAACTAACCAGCAAGTGCACTGGGTCGTCCAAGTAATAAACCTTACGTGAGTAAGGGTCGATCCCACGGAGATTGTTAGCATTGAAGCAAGCTATGGTCATCTTGTAAATCTTAGTCAGGCAAACTCAGATGTATATGGTGATGAACGAAAATAACATAAAAGATAAGGATAGAGATACTTATGTAATTCATTGGTAGGAACTTCAGATAAACGCATGAAGATGCCTTCCCTTCCGTCTCTCTGCTTTCCTACTGCCTTCATCCAATCCTTTCTTACTCCTTTCCATGGCAAGCTCGTGTAGGGTCTCACTGTTGTCAGCAGCTACCTCCCATCCTCGCAGTGAAAGCTAATGCATACACTCTGTCACAGTGCTGCCAATCACCGGTGTGGTTCCCTCCCCTACCGGAATAGAATAACTCTTTTGCGTCTGTCACTAACGCCCAGTAGGTTACAGGTTTGAAGCACGTCACAGTCATTCAATCATTGAATCCTACTCAGAATACCACAGACAAGGTTAGACCTTCCGGATTCTCTTGAATGCTGCCATCAGTTCTTGCCTATACCACGAAGACTCTGATCTCACGGAATGGCTGGCTCGTTTGTCAGGCGAGCACTCGGTTGTCAGGCGATCAACCATGCATCGTGCAATCAGAAATCCAAGAGATATTCACTAAGCCTCAAATGCTTGTAGAACAAGAGTGGTTGTCAGTCACCTTGTTCATAGGTGAGAATGATGATGAGTGTCAATCATCACCTTCATCAAGTTGAAGAACAAGTGATATCTTGGTAAAAGAACAAGCGGAATTGAATAGAAGAACTATAGTAATTGCATTAATACTCGAGGTACAGCAGAGCTCCACACCTTAATCTATGGTGTGTAGAAACTCCACCGTTGAAAATACATAAGAACAAGGTCTAGGCATGGCCGTGAGGCCAGCCTCCCCAAAGTGATCAAAGGATCAAAAATAATCCCCAGATGCTAAATACAATAGTAAAAGGTCCTACTTATAGAAAACTAGTAGCCTAAGGTGTACAGAAATGAGTAAATGACATAAAAATCCTCTTCCGGGCCCACTTGGTGTGTGCTTGGGCTGAGCAATGAAGCAAATTTCATGTAGAGACTCTTCTTGGAGTTAAACGCCAGCTTTGGTGCCAGTTTGGGCGTTTAACTCCCATTTGGGTGCCAGTTCCAGCGTTTAACGCTGGGATTTCTTGAGGTGACTTTGAACGCCGGTTTGGGCCATCAAATCTTGGGCAAAGTATGGACTATCATATATTGCTGGAAAGCCCAGGATGTCTTCTTTCCAAAGCCGTTAAGAGCGCGCCAATTGGGCTTCTGTAGCTCCAGAAAATCCGCTTCGAGTGCAGGGAGGTCAGAATCCAACAGCATCTGCAGTCCTTTTTGGTCTCTGGATCATATTTTTGCTCAGGTCCCTCAATTTCAGCCAGAAAATACCTGAAATCACAGAAAAACACACAAACTCATAGTAAAGTCCAGAAAAGTGAATTTTAACTAAAAACTAATAAAAATATACTAAAAACTAACTAGATCATATCAAAAACATACTAAAAACAATGCCAAAAAGCATACAAATTATCCGCTCATCACAACACCAAACTTAAATTGTTACTTGTCCCCAAGCAACTGAAAATCAAATAAGATAAAAGGAAGAGAATATGCAATGAATTCCAAAAACATCTGTGAAGATCAGTATTAATTAGATGAGCGGGGCTTTTAACTTTTTGCCTCTGAACAGTTTTGGCATCTCAATCTATCCTTTGAAATTCAGAATGGTTGGCTTCTTTAGGAACTTAGAATCCAGATAGTGTTAATGATTCTCCTAGTAAAGTATGATGATTCTTGAACATAGCTATTTATTGAGTCTTGGCTGTGGCCCAAAGCACTCTGTCTTTCCAGTATTACCACCGGATACATACATGCCACAGACACATAATTGGGTGAACCTTTTCAGATTGTGACTTAGCTTTGCTAAAGTCCCCAATTAGAGGTGTCCAGGGTTCTTAAGCACACTCTTATTTGCCTTGGATCACAACTCTTTTTTTTTTTTCGTTTTCTTTTTTTTCTCTTTTTTTTCGGTTTTTTTTTTTTTTTGAATAGCAATGCTTTTTCTTGCTTCAAGAATCATTTTATTGATTTTTCAGATCCTCAATAACATGTCTCCTTTTTCATCATTCTTTCAAGAGCCAACATTCATGAACCACAAATTCAAGATACATATGCACTGTTTAAGCATACATTCAGAGAACAAAAATATTGCCACCACATCAAAATAATTAAACTATTATAAAATTCAAAATTCATGCAATTCTTCCTTTTTCAATTAAGCACAATTTTATTCAAGAAAGGTGATGGATTCATAGGACATTCATAACTTTAAGGCATAGACACTAAGACACTAATGATCATAAGACACAAGCATGGATAACATAAAGCACTAAAATTCGAAAAACAAAGGAATAAAGAACAAGGAAATCAAGGAATGGGTCCACCTCAGTGATGGCGGCTCTTCCTTGCTTTTGAAGGTCCTATGGAGTGCTTGAGCTCCTCAATGTCTCTTCCTTGCCTTTGTTGCTCCTCTCTCATGATTCTTTGTTCTTCTCTAATTTCATGGAGGAGAATGGAGTGTTCTTGGTGCTCCACCCTTAGTTGTCCCATATTGGAACTCAACTCTCCTATGGAGGTGTTTAGTTGCCCCCAATAGTCTTGTGGAGGAAAATTCATCCCTTGAGGAATCTCAGGGATCTCATGATGAGTGGGATCTCTTGTGTACTCCATCCTTTTCTTAGTGATGGGCTTGTCCTCATCAATGGTGATGTCTCCCTCTATGTCAACTCCCACTGAATAACAGAGGTGACAAATGAGGTGAGGAAAGGCTAACCTTGCCAAGGTAGAGGTCTTGTCCGCCACCCTATAGAGTTCTTGGGCTATAACCTCATGAACCTCTATTTCTTCTCCAATCATGATGCTATGGATCATGATAGCCCGGTCTATGGTAACTTCGGACCGGTTGCTAGTGGGAATGATTGAGTGTTGTATGAACTCTAACCATCCTCTAGCCACGAGTTCGAGGTCATGCCTTCTCAATTGGACCGGCTTTCCTCTTGAATCTTGCTTCCATTGTGCGCCCTCTTCACATATGACTGTGAGGACTTGGTCCAACCTTTGATCAAAGTTGACCCTTCTAGTGTAAGGATGCTCATCTCCTTGCATCATAGGCAAGTTGAACGCCACCCTCACACTTTCCGGACTAAAATCCAAGTATTTCCCCCGAACCATAGTAAGATAATTCTTTGGATCCGGGTTCACACTTTGGTCATGGTTCTTGGTGATCCATGCATTGGCATAGAACTCTTGAACCATCAAGATTCCGACTTGTTGAATGGGGTTGGTAAGTACTTCCCAACCTCTTCTTCGGATCTCATGGCGGATCTCCGGATATTCACCCTTTTTGAGTGAAAAGGGGACTTCGGGGATCACCTTCTTCAAGGCCACAACTTCATAGAAGTGGTCTTGATGCACCCTTGAGAGGAATTTATCCATCTCCCATGACTCGGAGGTGGAAGCCTTTGCCTTCCCTTTCCTCTTTCTAGAGGTTTCTCCGGCCTTGGATGCCATAAATGGTTATGGAAAAACGAAAAAGCAACGCTTTCACCACACCAAACTTAAAATGTTTGCTCGTCCTCGAGCAAAAGAAGAAAGAAGAGAGTAGAAGAAGAAGAAATGAGGAGGAGGGAGATGGTGGTGTATTCGGCCAAGGAGGGGGAGAAGTGGTGTTTAGGTAGTGGGAAAATGAAGGGGTAAAGAGGGGTTTATATAGGAAAGAGGGGGATGAGGGTTCGGCCATTTGAGGGTGGGTTTGGGAGGGAAAGTGGTTTGAATTTGAAGGGTGAGGTTGGTGGGGTTTTATGAAGGATGGATGTGAGTGGTGAAGAGAAAGATGGGATTTGATAGGTGAGGGGTTTTTGGGGAAGAGGTGTTGAGGTGATTGGTGAATGGGGGAAGAAGAGAGAGAGTGATGGTGGGGTCCTGTGGGGTCCACAGATCCTGTGGTGTCAAGGAAAAGTCATCCCTGCACCAAATGTTGCTCAAAATCACGTTTTGAGCTATTTCTGGCGTTAAACGCCGGGCTGGTGCCCATTCCTGGCGTTTAACGCCAGGTTGTTGCCCTTTACTGGCGTTTAACGCCAGTCTGGTGCCCCTTTCTGGCGTTAAACGCCCAGAATGGTGCCAGACTGGGCGTTAAACGCCCAACAGCTAGCATTACTGGCGTTTGAACGCCAGCTTCTTCTTCTCCAGGGTGTGCTGTTTTTCTTCCTATTTTTCATTTTGTTTTTGCTTTTTTCATTGTTTTTGTGACTTCTTATGATCATCAACCTACAAAAAAGATAAAATAACAAAAGAAAATAATTAATTATAAAACATTGGGTTGCCTCCCAACAAGCGCTTCTTTACTGTCATTAGCTTGACAGAGGACTCTCATGGAGCCTCAGAGATGCTCAGAACCGTGTTGGAACTTCCCAACACCAAACTTAGAGTTTGATTGTGGCCTCCCAACACCAAACTTAGAGTCTGACTGTGGGGGCTCTGTTTGGCTCTGTTTTGAGAGAAGCTCTTCATGCTTCTTCTCCATGATGACAGAGGGATATCCTTGGGCCTTAAACACCAAGGATTCTTCATTCACTTGAATGATCAACTCTCCTCTATCAACATCAATCACAGCCTTTGCTGTGGCTAGGAAGGGTCTGCCAAGGATGATTGATTCATCCATGCACTTCCCAGTCTCTAGGACTATGAAATCAGTAGGAATGTAATGGTCTTCAACCTTAACCAGAACATCCTCTACAAGTCCATAGGCTTGTTTTCTTGAGTTGTCTGCCATCTCTAGTGAGATTTTTGCAGCTTGCACCTCAAAGATCCCTAATTTCTCCATTACAGAGAGGGGCATGAGGTTTATACTTGACCCCAAGTCACACAAGGCCTTCTTGAAGGTCATGGTGCCTATGGTACAAGGTATAGAAAACTTCCCAGGATCTTGCCTCTTTTGAGGCAATTGCTGCCTAGACAAGTTATCCAGTTCTTTGGTGAGCAAAGGGGGTTCGTCCTCCCAAGTCTCATTTCCAAATAACTTGTCATTCAGCTTCATGATTGCTCCAAGGTATTTAGCAACTTGCTCCTCAGTGACATACTCCTCCTCTTCAGAGGAAGAATACTCATCAGAGCTCATGAAAGGCAGTAGTAAGTCCAAGGGAATCTCTATGGTCTCAGTTTGAGCCTCAGATTCCCAAGGTTCCTCATTGGGGAACTCATTGGAGGCCAGTGGACGTCCAGTGAGGCCTTCCTCAGTGGCGTTCACTGCCTCTTCTTCCTCCCAGAATTCGGCCATATTTATGGCTTTGCACTCTCCTTTTGGATTTTCTTCAGTGTTACTTGGGAGAGTGCTTGGGGGAAGTTCAGTAATTTTCTTGCTCAGCTGACCCACTTGTCCTTCCAAATTCCTAATGGAGAATCTAGTTTCAGTCATGAAACTTTGAGTGGTTTTGATTAGATCAGAGACCATGGTTGCTAAGTCAGAGGTATTCTGCTTAGAGCTCTCTGTCTGTTGCTGAGAAGATGATGGAAAAGGTTTACGTTTGTTAAACCTGTTTCTTCCACCATTATTATTGAAACCTTGTTGAGGTCTCTCTTGATTCTTTCATGAGAGATTTGGGTGATTTCTCCATGAAGAATTATAGGTGTTACCATAGGGTTCTCCCAGGTAATTTACCTCTTCCACTGAAGGGTTCTCAGGATCATAAGCTTCTTCCTCAGATGAAGCATCCTTAGTACTGTTTGGTGCATTTTGCATTCCAGACAGACTTTGAGAAATCAGATTGACTTGTTGAGTCAATATTTTATTCTGAGCCAAAATGGCATTCAGAGTGTCAATTTCAAGAACTCCTTTCTTCTGACTAGTCCCATTGTTCACAGGATTCCTTTCAGAAGTGTACATGAATTGGTTATTTGCAACCATTTCAATCAGTTCTTGAGCCTCAGTAGGCGTCTTCTTCAGATGAAGAGATCCTCCAGCAGAGCTATCCAAAGACATCTTGGATAGTTCAGAGAGACCATCATAGAAAATACCTATGATGCTCCATTCAGACAGCATGTCTGAAGGACATCTTCTGATTAATTGTTTGTATCTTTCCCAAGCTTCATAGAGGGATTCTCCATCCTTCTGTCTGAAGGTTTGGACTTCCACTCTAAGCTTACTCCATCTTTGTGGTGGAAAGAACTTTGCCAAGAAGGCATTGACTAGCTTTTCTCAAGAGTCCAGGCTTTCTTTAGGTTGAGAATCCAACCATATTCTAGCTCTGTCTCTTACAGCAAAAGGGAATAGCATCAGTCTATAGACCTCAGGGTTAACCCCATTAGTCTTGACTGTGTCACAGATTTGCAAGAATTCAGCTAAAAATTGATGAGGATCTTCCATTGGAAGTCCATGGAACTTGCAATTCTGTTGCATTAGAGAAACTAATTGAGGCTTAAGCTCAAAGTTGTTTGCTCCAATGGCAGGGATAGAGATGCTTCTCCCATAGAAATCAGGAGTAGGTGCAGTGAAGTCACCCAGCACCTTCCTTGCATTGTTGTTGTTTTCGGCTGCCATGTGTTCTTCTTCCTTGAAGAATTCGGTCAGGTCCTCTAAAGAGAGTTGTGCCTTGGCTTCTCTTAGCTTTCGCTTCAAGGTTCTCTCAGGTTCAGGGTCAGCTTCAACAAGAATGCCTTTGTCTCTGCTCCTGCTCATATGAAAGAGAAGAGAAAAAGAAAATGTGGAATCCTCTATGTCACAGTATAGAGATTCCTTGAAATGTCAGAGGAAAAGAGAAATAAAAAGAAGAAGGAGAAGAAGAATTCGAACTTTAGTTAGATAAGGTTCGAATTGTGCATTCAGAAGGAGTGGTACTCCATAAATAGAAGGATGTGGGAAGGAGGGAAGAGAATTTTCGAAAATTCATTTAAAAGATTTTGAAAACATTTTGAAAATTTGATTGATAATTTTCGAAAATTAAAAGTGAAAAAGAAATCAAGTGATTTTTGAAAAAGATTTTGAAATTGGAAATTAAAAAGATTTGATTGAAAACTATTTTGAAAAAGATGTGGTTAAAAAGATTTAATTGAAAAGTTATGGTTTTAAAAAGATGTGATTGAGAAGATATGATTTGAAAACAATTTTAAAAGATATGATTTGAAAACAATTTGAAAAGATATGATTTTAAAAATTAATGACTTGCCTAACAAGAAAAGATATGATTCAAACATAAAACCTTCCTCAACAGAAAAGGCAACAATTTTGAGATGTTCAATCAAATCATTAATTGTTAGTAAGTATCTTTTAAAAAGGAAAGAAATTGATTTTGAAAACATTTGATTGAAAAGATTTGATTTGAAAAAGATTTGATTTTGAAAAACTGAAAAAATTGATTTGAAAACAAAATCTTCCCGCTAGCACCATCCTGGCGTTAAACGCCCAGAATGGTATACATTCTGGCGTTTAACGCCCAAAATGCTACCTCTTTGGGCGTTAAACGCCCAACCAGGTGCCCTGGCTGGCGTTTAAACGCCAGTCTGCCTTCTTCACTGGGCATTTTTGAATGCTCAGCTTTTTCTGTGTAATTCCTCTGCAGTATGTTCTGAATCTTCAATTCTTTGTATCATTGACTTGAAAAGACACAAATTAAAAATATCTTTGGATTTTTAATAATCAAAATGCAAAAGGAATCAATTAACAATGCATGCAAGACACCAAACTTAAGATGAGACACTAGACTTAAGCAGGAAACATCAAATATTTTTGGTTTTTATGATTTTGTAAAATTTTTTTTTTTTGTGTTTTTCGAAAATTAAATGGGAAAAGGTATCAAAATTCTTAATGAGAATTCTAGGAATCAGTGCAATGCTAGTCTAAGACTCCGGTCCAGGAATTAGACATGGCTTCACAGCCAGCCAAGCTTTCAAAGAAAGCTTCGGTCCAAAACACTAGACATGGCCAGAGGCCAGCCAAGCCTTAGCAAATCACTGCTCCAAAAGCAAGATTGATAAGAAATCAACAAGTTCTTGTGGTGATAAGTTGAAACCTCGGTCCAATGAGATTAGACATGGCTTCTCAGCCAGCCAGATTTCAACAAATCATCATGAAACTCTAGAATTCATCTTCAAGAATTTCGAAAAAAAAATAATACCTAATCTAAGCAACAAGATGAACCGTCAGTTGTCCAGCCTAAACAATCCCGGGCAATAACACCAAAAACTTGATGTTGTTGCCGGATCTTGGCACTGATGTTACCAAAAGCTTGCTCAAAACTTGAACAATCCCCGGCAACGGCGCCAAAAACTTGGTGCGCGAAATTGTGAACAATACTTTTTCACAACTCAAATAATCCCCGGTAATGGCTCCAAGAACTTGGTGGCTCAATACCGTGGCATTACACAACTTCGCACAACTAACCAGCAAGTGCACTGGGTCGTCCAAGTAATAAACCTTACGTGAGTAAGGGTCGATCCCACGGAGATTGTTAGCATTGAAGCAAGCTATGGTCATCTTGTAAATCTTAGTCAGGCAAACTCAGATGTATATGGTGATGAACGAAAATAACATAAAAGATAAGGATAGAGATACTTATGTAATTCATTGGTAGGAACTTCAGATAAACGCATGAAGATGCCTTCCCTTCCGTCTCTCTGCTTTCCTACTGCCTTCATCCAATCCTTTCTTACTCCTTTCCATGGCAAGCTCGTGTAGGGTCTCACTGTTGTCAGCAGCTACCTCCCATCCTCGCAGTGAAAGCTAATGCATACACTCTGTCACAGTGCTGCCAATCACCGGTGTGGTTCCCTCCCCTACCGGAATAGAATAACTCTTTTGCGTCTGTCACTAACGCCCAGTAGGTTACAGGTTTGAAGCACGTCACAGTCATTCAATCATTGAATCCTACTCAGAATACCACAGACAAGGTTAGACCTTCCGGATTCTCTTGAATGCTGCCATCAGTTCTTGCCTATACCACGAAGACTCTGATCTCACGGAATGGCTGGCTCGTTTGTCAGGCGAGCACTCGGTTGTCAGGCGATCAACCATGCATCGTGCAATCAGAAATCCAAGAGATATTCACTAAGCCTCAAATGCTTGTAGAACAAGAGTGGTTGTCAGTCACCTTGTTCATAGGTGAGAATGATGATGAGTGTCAATCATCACCTTCATCAAGTTGAAGAACAAGTGATATCTTGGTAAAAGAACAAGCGGAATTGAATAGAAGAACTATAGTAATTGCATTAATACTCGAGGTACAGCAGAGCTCCACACCTTAATCTATGGTGTGTAGAAACTCCACCGTTGAAAATACATAAGAACAAGGTCTAGGCATGGCCGTGAGGCCAGCCTCCCCAAAGTGATCAAAGGATCAAAAATAATCCCCAGATGCTAAATACAATAGTAAAAGGTCCTACTTATAGAAAACTAGTAGCCTAAGGTGTACAGAAATGAGTAAATGACATAAAAATCCTCTTCCGGGCCCACTTGGTGTGTGCTTGGGCTGAGCAATGAAGCAAATTTCGTGTAGAGACTCTTCTTGGAGTTAAACGCCAGCTTTGGTGCCAGTTTGGGCGTTTAACTCCCATTTGGGTGCCAGTTCCAGCGTTTAACGCTGGGATTTCTTGAGGTGACTTTGAACGCCGGTTTGGGCCATCAAATCTTGGGCAAAGTATGGACTATCATATATTGCTGGAAAGCCCAGGATGTCTTCTTTCCAACGCCGTTGAGAGCGCGCCAATTGGGCTTCTGTAGCTCCAGAAAATCCGCTTCGAGTGCAGGGAGGTCAGAATCCAACAGCATCTGCAGTCCTTTTTGGTCTCTGGATCAGATTTTTGCTCAGGTCCCTCAATTTCAGCCAGAAAATACCTGAAATCACAGAAAAACACACAAACTCATAGTAAAGTCCAGAAAAGTGAATTTTAACTAAAAACTAATAAAAATATACTAAAAACTAACTAGATCATATCAAAAACATACTAAAAACAATGCCAAAAAGCATACAAATTATCCGCTCATCAATGTTACAAACAACTTTCCACCACCAGTGGCTACAGCCGAGATTGACTTATCCTAACCAAACTATGATGGAACATAAAATGAGGTAAAAATTTTCACTATCATTTATTTTTTACAATTTTGTCATTGCTCCTTGTTCACACTGGTTTCCTAACCTTACTCTGGCACCACCACCACCACTAACAAAAAGGCCACATAAATTACCAACTAAAAGAAGGAACTCACCACCACCAGTAACTGCTTCTGTTGATCCCATGCAAGAAGCAAGTGCAACAATATCTTCTCGGTTGGCAAACTTTCTGAAGTTTGTTCCAACATCAGGGTTCAAAGCACCAAGGAAGAAAAACACTAAATAATTGCATGTACTAGCTACTGATGTTTTATTCATTACATATGGAATTTGGGCATTAGTTTTTTTTTTGTTATTTTCATTCAAGAATAGCACATAGCCAGACTGTATGGTTTGTTTTTACTTTTGGTAGTTATAAACCTTTAAACTTAGAGATCTTCTTGTATTTTTTTGTGGCTGTATTATTGTGTTTATTGTGAGATACTCCATTGACAGTGTTACACTGACAATGTGTTAATTGTAATCAAAATATGCTATTATCAATTTACTTGTTCTATTCTGTTCATTCAGTTTCATTATTATATTTGTAATCTATTTACATAGACCACACTGATGAACGGAAATTGTCTATCGGTAAAGAATTTCACAAATAAAATCTCGTTGCAAGTATAGTTCTAAACCAACAAACAATTCCTGAATCAAAAATTTATTTGTCACAAGTACAAACCCCAACAAAAATAAACCGAAGTATTTAAACCTCGGGTCGTTTCTCAAGGAATTGCAGGGAAGTGTTCTTATTATTGGTTATGGCAAAATATTTTTGGAGTTTGGAATAAGGGACAAGAAAAATAAATGGCAATAAAGTAAAGAAAACTCAAATAATAAAAAGCTCTTGGCAAGGGTTGATGGTTAAGGATCTTTATCCTTGTTACTAACCACAACATGATAATTGCAAGGATCAATCCAATTAAGTCATCCTCTAACAAATGAAGGAAAGTTAAATGAGCTATATTAATCCTAATCCATAAGTCCTAGCCACATCACTAATTAATCTTAGTGAAAGCTAGAGTCAATGGACACCAATTATCAATCACTTGGACATTAACAACTCAGGTTTACCTAAGTTACCATCCCAAGTCAAGAACACAAAAATCTACTCTATCATCCTTCCAAGCATTTTATCAAATACTTGGAAGGCATAAAAGGAAAGTATAATAAAAAGACAAAAAATGTAAATCTACAACTACTCAAGGTAAGGAAATAACGATAGTAAAGCAATTAAACAATAAAAGAACATAAAACATAAATTGCATTAAAAGAAAATCAAAGTAACAAGAATGCATGAACATAGAAGAGGCATGACAAGGAAATTAACACTACAAAATAAGAAAATTAAGATGAAGGAACAAGAAATCATAAAGGAAACAAGATGAAAACAAGAAATTAAACCTAATCTAAGAGAAATTAACCTAATCTTAACCTAATTCTAAAGAGAAGAGGGAACTTCTCTCTCAAGAAAACTAACTAAAGGCTCATCATGACTATCCTAAGTGTTTCCCCCTTGACCCCTCTTAAATTCTGCATATAATAGCCTTAGAAATGAGTTGGATTTGGGCCTGGGAAACTCAGAAATCGCCCCCAGTGTTTTCACTTTAATGAGGTCACGTGTGAGTGATGAGCGGATAATTTATACGCTTTTTGGCATTGTTTTTAGTATGTTTTTGGTAGTTTGAGTTGAGTTTTTAGTATATTTCTATTAGTTTTTAGTTAAAATTCACTTTTCTGGACTTTACTATGAGTTTGTGTGTTTTTCTGTGATTTCAGGTATTTTCTGGCTGAAATTGAGGGATCCGAGCAGAAATCTGATTCAGAGACTGAAAAGGACTGCAGATGCTGTTGGATTCTGACCTTCCTGCACTCAAAGTGGATTTTCTGGAGCTACAGAAGCCCAATTGGCGCGCTCTCAACGGCGTTGGAAAGTAGACATCTTGGGCTTTCCAGCAATATATGATAGTCCATACTTTGCCCAAGATTTGATGGCCCAAACCGGCGTTCAAAGTCACCTCAAGAAATTCCAGCGTTAAACGCCGGAACTGGCACCTAATTGGGAGTTAAACGCCCAAACTGGCATAAAAGCTGGCGTTTAACTCCAAGAAGAGTCTCTACACGAAAATGCTTCATTGCTCAGCCCAAGCACACACCAAGTGGGCCCGGAAGTGGATTTTTATGTCATTTACTCATCTCTGTACACCCTAGGCTACTAGTTTTCTATATATAGGACCTTTTACTATTGTATTTTCATCTTGGTTCTTCTGGTTCCCTCTCTGGGGCCGAAACCAATGATCACATTATCACTTATGTATTTCCAACGGTGGAGTTTCTACACACCATAGATTAAGGTGTGGAGCTCTGCTATACCTCGAGTATTAATGCAATTACCATTGTTCTTCTATTCAATTCTGCTTGTTCTTGTTCCAAGATATCACCTGTTCTTCAACTTGATGAATGTGATGATCCGTGACACTCATCATCATTCTCACTTATGAACAAAGTGACTGACAACCATTCTTGTTCTACAAGCATACGAGGCTTAGTGAATATCTCTTGGATTCCTGATAACACGATGCATGGTTGATCGCCTGACAACCGAGTGCTCGCCTGACAAACGAGCCAGCCATTCCGTGAGATCAGAGTCTTCGTGGTATAGGCGAGAACTGATGGCGGCATTCAAGAGAATCCGGAAGGTCTAACCTTGTTTGTGGTATTCTGAGTAGGATTCAATGATTGAATGACTGTGACGTGCTTCAAACTCCTAGCAGGCGGGGCGTTAGTGACAGACGCAAAAGGATCAATGGATTTTATTCCGGCCTGACCGAGAACCGACAGCTGATTAGCCATATGCTGTGACAGAGCATGGGAACATTTTCACTGAGAGGATGGGAGGTAGCCACTGACAACGGTGAAACCCTACATGAGCTTGCCATGGAAAGGAGTAAGAAGGATTGGATGAAGACAGTAGGAAAGCAGAGAGACGGAAGGGAAGGCATCTTCATACGCTTGTCTGAAGCTCTCACCAATGATATACATAAGTATCTCTATCTTTATCTTTATGCTTTATTCGTTTATCACTATACCCAATTGAGTCTGCTTGACTGAGATTTACAAGGTGACCATAGCTTGCTTCATAGCAACAATCTCCGTGGGATCGACCCTTTCTCGCGTAAGGTTTATTACTTGGACGACCCAGTGCACTTGCTGGTTAGTTGTGCGAAGTTGTGTTTATGCCATGGTATTGAGCACCAAGTTTTTGGATTCATTACCAGGGGATTGTTTTGTGTAAAAGTATTGATCACAATTTCGTGCACCAAGTTTTTGGCGCCGTTGCCGGGGATTGTTCGAGTAGGGACAACTGACGGTTCATCTTGTTGCTTAGATTAGGTATTATTTTTCTTCAGAGTTCTTAAGAATGAATTCTAGTGTTTCAAGGTGATGTTCTTATCATCACCAAAGCTGATTGATCATCATCAATTTAGCTCTTGAATGCAATGTCCTGCTGAAGCTTAGCTAGCTATGTCTAATTCCTTTAGACTAAAGCTTTAGACTAACATTGCATGATTCCTGGAATTCTCATTAAGAATTTTGATACCTTTATTTTCTTCTTCCACTTAATTTTCGAAAAATCCAAAAAAATTACAAAATCATAAAAACAAAAAAAAAATATTTCTTGTTTAAGTCTAGTGTCTCATTCTAAGTTTGGTGTCTTGCATGCATTGTTATTTGATTTTAGTTGCATTTTGATTATTCCTCATTATTAAAAATCCAAAAATATTTTTAATTTGTGTCTTTTCAAGTCAATAATACAGAGAATTGAAGATTCAGAACATACTGCAGAGGAATCACACAGAAAAAGCTGGGCATTCAAAAATGCCCAGTGAAGAAGACAGACTGGCGTTTAAACGCCAGCCAGGGTGCCTGGCTGGGCGTTTAACGCCCAAAAGGGTAGTAGTTTGGGCGTTAAACGCCAAAATGTGCACCATTCTGGGCGTTTAACGCCAGGATGGCACAAGGGGGAAGATTTTGTTTTCAAAATCAATTTTTTTCAAGTTTTCAAAGTTTTTCAAAATCAAATCTTTTTCAAATCAAATCTTTTCAATCAAATGTTTTCAAAATCAATTTCTTTCCTTTTTCAAAGATACTTACTAACAATTAATGATTTGATTGAACATTTTAAGTATGTTGCCTTTTCTGTTGAGAAAGGTTTAATGTTTGAATCATATCTTTTCTTGTTAGGCAAGTCATTAATTTTTAAAATCAAATCTTTTTAAAATTGTTTTCAAAATCATATCTTTTCAATCACATCTTTTTCAAAATAGTTTTCAAATCATATCTTTTTGATTTCTAATTTCAAAAATCTTTTTCAAAAATTACTTGATTTCTTTTCCACTCTTGATTTTCGAAAATCAATTAGTGTTTTTCAAAATGTTTTCAAAATCTTTAACTTAATTTTCGAAAATTTCTTCCCTTCTTCTCACATCCTTCTATTTATGGACTAACACTATTCCTTAATGCAAAATTCGAACTCCATCTCCTTTGATAAGTTCGAATTTTCTACTTCTGCCTTCTATTTTTCTTTCCTCTGACACCTCAAGGAATCTCTATACTGTGACATAGAGGATTCCATATTTTCTTGTTTTCTTCTCTTTCATATGAGCAGGAACAAAGACAAAGGCATTCTTGTTGAAGCTGACCCTGAACCTGAAAGGACCTTGAAGCGAAAGCTAAGAGAAGCTAAGGCACAACTCTCTGTAGAGGACCTAACAGAAATCTTCAAAGAAGAAGAACCTATGGCAGCCGAAAACAACAACAATGCCAACAATGCAAGGAAGGTGCTGGGTGACTTTATTGCACCTACTCCCAACTTCTATGGGAGAAGCATCTCTATCCCTGCCATTGGAGCAAACAACTTTGAGCTTAAGCCTCAATTAGTTTCTCTAATGCAACAGAATTGCAAGTTCCATGGACTTCCACTGGAAGATCCTCATCAGTTTTTAGCTGAGTTCTTGCAAATCTGTGACACAGTCAAGACTAATAGGGTTGACCCTGAGGTCTACAGACTGATGCTATTCCCTTTTGCTGTAAGAGACAGAGCTAGAATATGGTTGGACTCTCAACCTAAAGAAAGCCTGGACTCTTGGGAAAAGCTAGTCAATGCCTTCTTGGCAAAGTTCTTTCCACCTCAAAAATTGAGTAAGCTTAGAGTGGAAGTCCAAACCTTCAGACAGAAGGATGGAGAATCCCTCTATGAAGCTTGGGAAAGTTACAAACAGTTAATCAAAAAATGTCCCTCTGACATGCTTTCTGAATGGAGCATCATAGGTATTTTCTATGATGGTCTATCTGAACTGTCCAAGATGTCTTTGGATAGCTCTGCTGGAGGATCTCTTCATCTGAAGAAGACGCCTACAGAAGCTCAAGAGCTAATTGAAATGGTTGCAAATAACCAATTCATTTACACTTCTGAAAGGAATCCTGTGAACAATGGGACAAGTCAGAAGAAAGGAGTTTTTGAGATTGATGCTCTGAATGCCATATTGGCTCAGAATAAAATATTGACTCAACAAGTCAATTTGATCTCTCAAAGTCTGTCTGGAATGCAAAATGCACCAAGCAGTACTAAGGATGCTTCATCTGAAGAAGAAGCTTATGATCCTGAGAACCCTTCAATGGAAGAGGTGAATTACCTAGGAGAACCCTATGGAAACACCTATAATTCTTCATGGAGAAATCACCCAAATTTCTCATGGAAGAATCAAGAGAAACCTCAACAAGGTTTCAACAACAACAATGGTGGAAGAAACAGGTTTAGCAATGGCAAGCCTTTTCCATCATCTTCTCAGCAACAGACAGAGAATTCTAAGCAGAACCCCTCTGACTTAGCAACCATGGTCTCTGATCTAATCAAAACCACTCAAAGTTTCATGACTGAAACAAGGTCCTCCATTAGGAATTTGGAGGCACAAGTGGGACAGCTGAGCAAGAAAGTAACTGAACTCCCTCCAAGTACTCTCCCAAGCAATACAGAAGAAAATCCAAAAGGAGAGTGCAAAGCCATAACCATGGCCGAATCTGGAGAGGAAAGAGAGGAAGTGGACGCCACTGAGGAAGGCCTCAATGGGCGTGCACTAGCCTCCACAGAGTTCCCTAATGAGGAACCATGGGAATCTGAGGCTCAAAATAAGACCATAGAGATTCCATTGGATTTACTTCTGCCATTCATGAGCTCTGATGAGTATTCTTCCTCTGAAGAGGATGAGTATGTCACTGAAGAGCAAGTTGCTAAATACCTTGGAGCAATCATGAAGCTAAATGACAAGTTATTTGGAAATGAGACTTGGGAGAATGAACCTCCTTTGCTCACCAAAGAACTGGATGACTTGTCTAGGCAGAAATTACCTCAAAAGAAACAAGATCCTGGGAAGTTTTCAATACCTTGCACCATAGGCACCATGACCTTCAAGAAGGCTCTGTGTGACTTAGGGTCAAGTATAAACCTCATGCCTCTCTCTGTAATGGAGAAGCTAGGGATCTTTGAGGTACAAGCTGCAAAAATCTCATTAGAGATGGCAGACAACTCAAGAAAACAAGCTCATGGACTTGTAGAGGATGTTTTGGTGAAGATTGAAGACCATTACATCCCTACTGATTTCATAGTCCTAGAGACTGGGAAGTGCATGGATGAATCTATCATCCTTGGCAGACCCTCCCTAGCCACAGCAAAGGCTGTGATTGATGTTGATGGAGGTGAACTGATCATTCAAGTGAATGAAGAATCCTTTGTGTTTAAGGCTCAAGGATATCCCTCTGTCACCATGGAGAGGAAGCATGAAGAGCTTCTCTCAAATCAGAGTCAAACAGAGCCCCCACAGTCAAACTCTAAGTTTGGTGTTGGGAGGCCACAACCAAACTCTAAGTTTGGTGTTGAACCCCCACATTCAAACTCTAAGTTTGGTGTTGGGAGGTTCCAACATTGCTCTGAGTATCTGTGAGGCTCCATGAGAGCCCTCTGTCAAGCTACTGACATTAAAGAAGCGCTTGTTGGGAGGCAACCCAATGATTATGTTTTATCTATTTTCTTTTGTTATTTTTTGTTATTTTGTAGGTTGATGATCATGAGAAGTCACACAATCAATTGAAAAAGCAAAAATAGAATGAAAAACAGGAAGAAAAACAGCACACCCTGGAGGAAGAACCCATTGGCGTTTAAACGCCAGTGAGGCTAGCAGTTGGGCGTTTAACGCCCAGTCTGGCACCATTCTGGGCGTTTAACGCCAGAATGGGGCACCAGACTGGCGTTAAACGCCAGAAAAGGGCAAGAACCTGGCGTTAAACGCCAGGAATGGGCACCAGCCCGGCGTTTAACGCCAGAAATGGCTCAAAACGTGATTTTGAGTGCCATTTGGTGCAGGGATGACTTTTCCTTGACACCACAGGATCTGTGGACCCCACAGGATCCCCACCAACCCCACCACTCTCTCTCTTCTTCACCCATTCACCACTCAAACCCTTCTTCACTCCTTCATTTTCACACCACCTAAACACCACTTCTCCCCCTCTTTGGCCGAACACAAAGCCATTCCCTTCTTCCTCATTTCTTCTTCTTCTACTCTCTTCTTTCTTCTTTTGCTCGAGGACGAGCAAACCTTTTAAGTTTGGTGTGGTAAAAGCATTGCTTTTTGTTTTTCCATAACCATTTATGGCATCCAAGGCCGGAAAAACCTCTAGAAAGAGGAAAGGGAAGGCAAAAGCTTCTACCTCCGAGTCATGAGGGATGGAGAGATTCATCTCAAAGGTGCATCAAGACCACTTCTATGAAGTTGTGGCCATGAAGAAGGGTCAACTTTGATCAAAAGGTTGGACCAAGTCCTCATAGATATCTGTGAAGAGGACGCCCAATGGAAGAGAAATTCAAGAGGGAAGCCGGTTCAACTGAGAAGGCATGACCTCAAGCCCATCACTAAGAAAAGGATGGAGCAAACAAAGAGACCCCTCTCATCATGAGAGAGGAGCAACAAAGACAAGGAAGAGACATTGAGGAGCTCAAGCACTCCATAAGACCTTCAAGAGGAAGAACAAGCCGCCATCACTAAGGTGGACCCGTTCTTTAATCTCCTTGTTCTTTGCTTTTCTGTTTTTTTCGAAAATTATGCTTTATGTTTATCCATGTTTGTGTCTTATGATCATTAGTGTCTTAGTGTCTATGCCTTAAAGCTATGAATATGAATCCATCACCTTTCTTAAATGAAAACTGTTTTTATTACAAAAGAACAAGAAGTACAGGATTTCAAATTCATCTTTAAAACTAGCTTAATTAGTTTGATGTGGTGACAATACTTTTTGTTTTCTGAATGTATGCTTGAACAGTGCATATGTCTTTTGAATTTGTTGTTCATGAATGTTAAAATTGTTGGCTCTTGAAAGAATGATGAAAAAGGAGACATGTTACTGAGGATCTGAAAAATCATAAAAATGATTCTTGAAGCAAGAAAAAGCAGTGAATACAAAAAAAGAGAGAAGCAAGCGAAAAAAAAACGAAAAAGCGAAGAAAAAGAAAAAGAAAGAAAAAGAAAGAAATAAAGTTGTGATCCAAGGCAAAAAGAGTGTGCTTAAGAACCCTGGACACCTCTAATTGGGGACTCTAGCAAAGCTGAGTCACAATCTGAAAAGGTTCACCCAATTATGTGTCTGTGGCATGTATGTATCCGGTGGTAATACTGGAAGACAGAGTGCTTTGGGCCACGGCCAAGACTCATAAAGTAGCTGTGTTCAAGAATCATCATACTTAACTAGGAGAATCAATAACACTATCTGGATTCTGAGTTCCTAAAGAAGCCAATCATTCTGAATTTCAAGGGATAAAGTGAGATGCCAAAACTGTTCGGAGGCAAAAAGCTACTAGTCCCGCTCATCTAATTTGGAGCTAAGTTTCATTGATAATTTGGAGTCTATAGTATATTCTCTTCTTTTTATCTTATTTGATTTTCAGTTGCTTGAGGACAAGCAACAATTTAAGTTTGGTGTTGTGATGAGCGGATAATTTATACGCTTTTTGGCATTGTTTTTAGTATGTTTTTGGTAGTTTGAGTTGAGTTTTTAGTATATTTCTATTAGTTTTTAGTTAAAATTCACTTTTCTGGACTTTACTATGAGTTTGTGTGTTTTTCTGTGATTTCAGGTATTTTCTGGCTGAAATTGAGGGATCCGAGCAGAAATCTGATTCAGAGACTGAAAAGGACTGCAGATGCTGTTGGATTCTGACCTTCCTGCACTCGAAGTGGATTTTCTGGAGCTACAGAAGCCCAATTGGCGCGCTCTCAACGGCGTTGGAAAGTAGACATCCTGGGCTTTCCAGCAATATATGATAGTCCATACTTTGCCCAAGATTTGATGGCCCAAACCGGCGTTCAAAGTCACCTCAAGAAATTCCAGCGTTAAACGCCGGAACTGGCACCTAATTGGGAGTTAAACGCCCAAACTGGCATAAAAGCTGGCGTTTAACTCCAAGAAGAGTCTCTACACGAAAATGCTTCATTGCTCAGCCCAAGCACACACCAAGTGGGCCCGGAAGTGGATTTTTATGTCATTTACTCATCTCTGTACACCCTAGGCTACTAGTTTTCTATATATAGGACCTTTTACTATTGTATTTTCATCTTGGTTCTTCTGGTTCCCTCTCTGGGGCCGAAACCAATGATCACATTATCACTTATGTATTTTCAACGGTGGAGTTTCTACACACCATAGATTAAGGTGTGGAGCTCTGCTGTACCTCGAGTATTAATGCAATTACTATTGTTCTTCTATTCAATTCCGCTTGTTCTTGTTCCAAGATATCACCTGTTCTTCAACTTGATGAATGTGATGATCCGTGACACTCATCATCATTCTCACTTATGAACAAAGTGACTGACAACCATTCTTGTTCTACAAGCATACGAGGCTTAGTGAATATCTCTTGGATTCCTGATAACACGATGCATGGTTGATCGCCTGACAACCGAGTGCTCGCCTGACAAACGAGCCAGCCATTCCGTGAGATCAGAGTCTTCGTGGTATAGGCGAGAACTGATGGCGGCATTCAAGAGAATCCGGAAGGTCTAACCTTGTCTGTGGTATTCTGAGTAGGATTCAATGATTGAATGACTGTGACGTGCTTCAAACTCCTAGCAGGCGGGGCGTTAGTGACAGACGCAAAAGGATCAATGGATTTTATTCCGGCCTGACCGAGAACCGACAGCTGATTAGCCATATGCTGTGACAGAGCATGGGAACATTTTCACTGAGAGGATGGGAGGTAGCCACTGACAACGGTGAAACCCTACATGAGCTTGCCATGGAAAGGAGTAAGAAGGATTGGATGAAGACTGTAGGAAAGTAGAGAGACGGAAGGGAAGGCATCTTCATACGCTTGTCTGAAGCTCTCACCAATGATATACATAAGTATCTCTATCTTTATCTTTATGCTTTATTCGTTTATCACTATACCCAATTGAGTATGCCTGACTGAGATTTACAAGGTGACCATAGCTTGCTTTATAGCAACAATCTCCGTGGGATCGACCCTTACTCGCGTAAGGTTTATTACTTGGACGACCCAGTGCACTTGCTGGTTAGTTGTGCGAAGTTGTGTTTATGCCATGGTATTGAGCACCAAGTTTTTGGATTCATTACCAGCGGATTGTTTTGTGTAAAAGTATTGATCACAATTTCGTGCACCAGTGAGCATCGACGCATACGCATGGGTCACGCGTACGCGTCACTTGACATTTTTCATCCACGCGTACGCGTCGAGTTACGCGTACGCGTCGCAATTCGACTTCATATCCATGCGTGCGCAGTATGCAATCTAAATCCTTATTTTTCCATGAGTTCTTCACTTTTCATGCTTTTCTCTTCACTCCCTTGATCCATTCCTAGCCTTTTCAACCTGAATTCACTAACAAACACATCAAGGCATCTAGTGAAATCAAAGGTGAATCAAAATTAGCAAATTAAGGCCTAAAAAGCATGTTTTCACACTTAAGCACAAATTAAGAGAGAGTCATGAAACTATGCCATTTCATTGAATAAATGTGGGAAAAGTTGATAAAATTCCTTAAATTAAGCACAAGATAAACCCTAAAAATGGGGGGTTTATCACATACCAATAATACAAAGAGTGCCCATATATTCATAAACAAATACTTTCATACACAATTGTTACATTTTTACAATCACAACTAGTACAACAACTAACAAGAAAAAAATCAGCAATCTTAATATTTGTAATATATATTTCTGGGTCGTTAATTCAGCCTCCAAATTGCCAATCCTCAAACCAAGACTCCCGCTCACTTGTTCATTGTTATATGCTGCAGCATCTTCAAAATTCCATTATCCTCTTCTATAATATCTGTCCATCAGAAAAACCCACGCCATCTTTTTTCACTACTCTGTGAAGAATAAATTTAAGGATTTAAAAGTTAGCATAAAAAAAATTCAACAACAACTCTTAAAGAAGGGCTTATTTGGGTGGGTATCCGTTCCAGACCATCAGAGCATAGGGCATTTCCCACACCCACACCACTCTGGCACTTACGAGGCTCTGCTGCAACTTCGTGTCCTTGTCGTTGATCGAATTAAACTCCCGTCTCCTTCATTTGCAGGTCCAACCATCGTTCCAACCAGCACAGCAACAACGAAGAAGAAGAACAGGAAGGAGGAAGAAAAAGAAGAAGTGGTGCACTGCTTCTGCAATTAGGGTTAAAAGGGGGCTCAGGGACCACATTGGGTTAAACACTTTCAATTGCCACATCATGTAACCGTTAGACATTCCAGCGTGGTAATCAATTGCCAGATCACTGCCGCCGGGAAGTAGCTTGGACAGAAAAATGGGAAAGGTCCAACTAGGTGCATTTTTCCAATCTCGAGGACATAAATAGTACAATTGGGAAGTCAGAGACCATTGGGATTTAACTCAGATAATTTTTATTTATATAATAAAAGGTTCCATTGATACCCACTCAATTAGAATTAGTTTGATTCGCTGTTTTTTTCAATCAAGTCAAAACAAATCACTTCTAAATGAGTCAGTTTTATTAGCTCAACTTGTCTTTTTCTTTTCTTTTGCAAATCAACCAAGTTAACTCACAAATTTCGATTTATTTTAACGAGTTTTGATGAAAACATTAATTTTTGTATGCTAAAGTTATTCCAACTATTTCACGATAAGATATATTTTATTATTCTTAAATTTCATTATAGTTGCTATTTTAGCATCTAAATTAATGTTTTGCATTTTTTTTGAAAGCTTTTAATAAGTTAAATAAGGGAATTAAATTTATGGCTATTTTTTCTGTTTTTAAAATAGATTTTGTAATTTAGTTAATGTTGTGTCTGTTATAACCCTTATACAAAAAACAATTTATTTTTATCTCATAATGAATGAAATAAAAATAGAATAGAAAAGAAAACAGAACACAATTATGTATCCTGGTTCAACCACCTTTTGTATTGTGGCCTACATGCAGTTTCTATCACAACTATAGTAGAATTTTCACTATCTTTTTCAATGATTATAAACACCAATTCCTTAAGATTCTTCTTAATCCTATCTGGAATGACCCAAGCTTCTAACCAAGCTTGTTTCAGCTAGGTTCACTCCTTAGACTCTCAACACTAAGGACTCACCCAACTTAACAAGAAAAACCTTTTAGATTCATTATTACAAAACAGAAATACATCAAAACAGTTTTAACCTAAAAAATAATTTTTCGCTACTCTCACTGTGAACTTCCTTCCTGTATCTTCTTTGATGATCTCAATATGCTTAAGAGAAAGAATCTTATTGACTGTTTAGTGTCCAGACAAATGTGGAGATGGCTCCCTTGGTTGGTAAACAAGCATCACCTTATCCCCTAGTGAGAAGTCTTCGGTAGAGATCTTTTTGTTTCTCTACACTCTAGATACTTTGTTTGGAGTCTTTGATTTCTTTTTTAGTGGTGGTGGTTCATACTCAATGCCAATCTTAGGCTCAATATCAGGAGAAATCTTGTTGGTTGTCACAAATCGATGCTTTGGTTGCAAATCCTCTTTAGCTCCAATGATCCCTTCAGCTTGTTATTTCACTACTACTTCTTTGCTTTCTTTTAAGCATGGGAGTGGTGGCCTTTGAAGTGATTAACTAGGAGCTTTCTTCAAGTTTGGATCCCTGTAGTCAATCTTTATACAATTCTCCTCATGATTGGAATCAAGCATGGTCTTGAAAATATGGAACACCAAGTGTTCATCATGCACTCTTAGCATCAATTCTCCCTTTTCAACATCAATCAAAGCCCTCCTAGTAGCCAAGAAGGGCCTCCCCAAAATAATGGGGGTGTTGTAGTCTTCTTCCATATCAAGGATGACGAAATCAGCTGGGAGAAAGAATTTTCTTACTTTCACCAAAACATTTTTCACAACTCCATGTGCCCGCTTTATGGATCTGTCAGCCAATTGAAGAGCAATTTTTGTTGGTTTTAATTCATGGATTTGGAGCTTCTTCATCACAAAGAGAGGCATTAGGTTGATGCTTGAACCAATATCACATAATGCTCTTTCAAATGTTATATTTTCAATGGTACACAGAATTCGGAAGCTTACTGGATCTTTCTTCTTCCTTGGTAAGTCCTTTTTTTATGATGGCACTATACTCCTTAGTCATGACTATAGTTTGTCCTCCCTTCAAGGATCTTTTCTTTGATAATAACTCTTTCATAAACTTATCATACATTGGTATTTGTTCAAGTACTTCTAAGAAAAGAATGTTGATGTGGAGTGTCTTGAATACCTTTAGAAATTTGGAGCATTGCTTCTCTTTGATCTCTCTCTTGAGTCTTTGAGGATATGGGATTCTTGATTTGTGTGCCTCCACTGTCTCCTTCTTTATTGGTATGTTACTTTGTGTGGAGGCTTCTTGTTCTTTCTTTGGCTCCTCCAATTCCTCCTTTGAAGCTTCTTTATTGTGCACTTTGTAAGAACCGGAGTAAATGCTTTAATAAAATAATAATTTAATTGCTCGAAATAGGTTCGGAAATATAGAAATGATATTTTAAAAATAAAAAGGTGAAATTTGATTTCAATGAATTTTATAAATTGGAAAGTATCTTTTGTGGAAAAATTTTATAAAAATGTGTACCAATGCTTAAGCCGGTAGTACCGGCTTTAGTCTGTTCGTTACCGTGTTTTGAGAAAAATAAGATTTTGAAAATTGAATTTATTGCTTTGAAAAGACAAAAAATAATTTAGAATTGAAAATCGAGCGCTAATCTTAAAGGTTTTGGCCCAAAGTGGGCCAAACGGACCTAAAACGCTAACGGGTTAGACCGGGTCCAAGGCCCAAATATATATGCATGTTTAATGAGATTTCAGCTCATTTTAACCCTAAAAACAAGAAAGAGGGTGCAGCTTTGAGAGAGAAGAGAGCAAAGGGTTTGGTCATTATTTATCTTCCACTTCCAGTGACCATAACTTGAGCTACGGAGCTCCGATTGACGAGCCATTTGTGGCCACGCATCGATCTCGCCGAGCCCATCATTTCTAACTAGGTTTTGTTGGTAAGAAACTTTTTCTCTAGCACTAGTTTTCTGCTCTAGCCCAAAACACAAAAATGGCTTTGGATTTTTGAGTTTCTTTGGTTGTTTAGGGGTGATCTAGCATTGGAGTATTGTTGAATTTTACCCCAAATACTGATGGGTAAGGTAAGATAAGGTTTCACTAAAATCTTGTGTTTAGTTGTTTTGTGAACCCTAGGTTTGATGTTTTGTATGTTATATGATGTTAGATTGAGGTTTGGTGTTTGTTGGAGTGGACTTGATGGTTTTGGAGCTTTGAGTTTGAGCTTGGTGTTTTGAGTTGCGTGGGAATCAGCCAAGGTATGGTTTTGGTTTCCTTTATGTAATATGTAATGTTTTTGGACACTTAGGCTAGTTGACCTTAAGATAGGATTGGTGACGGTTGTGCATGATTAATTATATGTGAAATTATGTTTGATGATGAAGAGGATGACATGGAGTGTTGGCATGTGTGATATATGATATATGATAAATATAGGATGAATATTGATGTTGAATATGACTCTGATGGGTGGCAATTAATATTGATGATGATATTGAGTTTTGAATATTGTGGTTGGTGTTAATATTGAATGGTAGTGAATGAGGTTAATCAAGAGTTTATTTGTGTGAAAATTGTTAAGGTTGAGATATTGATTTATGAATTGTGGGTTTTGTTGAATTATGGTGGAAAGAGTAAGTGAAATGGTTGTTAAGTTGATTGAATTGTAATAGAATGGTAAGGTGTAGTGTGTGGTAGTGTTTATGATGTTTGGGTATGTTTTGATTTGTTTTGGTTGTGAAATTTGGAAATTAGAGAACTTTGATGTTTTGTGTAAAACTTAATTTTTGGTGAACATTGGCAGATCATAACTTAAGCCTCAATTTTAAAAATTGATTGGCTTTTATCTTAAATTAAAGATGATTTCAAAAGCTTTGAAATGATATAAAGTTTGGAGAAAGCGGAGTCTTGTAGACGAAGTTATGAACATTTAAAGTTTGGTGTTTAAAACTGAAATTCTGCAGCATCTAAATTTATGGGTCTGATGCAGCATGCATACGTGACACCTGCACGCGGTGCGACCAACCCTTCCGGGATTGTTATCTCACGTACGCGAGCAAGGTGCACGCGTACGAGAGTACGCGTGGGCCACGTGTACGCGTGACCCCCTGTTTTGCTGAAAATTATTTTTCTTCACTTTTAAGTGTTCTCTAGCTTTCCAAACTTCTTTAACTTCTCCTTTAGACTTGTGAATAGTAATTAGGCCCTAAGACTAGTATAGAGGAGTTTACGTTGAGATTAATGGATTTATATACGAGTCTTAGAAGACGGTGACTTAGGCTTGGGATATCAGTTGGATGGTTTTATCTTGCGAACTAGTGGAGAGTCAGGTTGATGATGAAATTGACATATTATGGATGATGAGAATGGAATGAGTACGAATGGAAGTGTTCTATGAGTAGTGGCCTTTGAGATGGATTATGTGATTATGATATACATTGTCTCCATCGTAGGGGATGTGGCAATCTCCCACCTACGTTCGGATGTGAGAGTTGTGGCAGTCTCTTACTCACGTGATACGAATTGTATTAGTAAGTTACTATGCGCCTCGGGCAAGGGCTGTGGCAGTCTCTCGCTTGTCGAGGTAGCGGTGCCGGCGTAGGGGCCGAGGCAGTCTCTTGCCTACGTTGAGATGTGAGGGCTGAGGTTGTATCCCGCTCGCATAACCTTTCCTACTGCATGAGTGTGCAGAGCCTATATCTCTGGCATAGTAGACTCCCTGTTGCATGAGTGTGCGGAGCCTATATCCCCACGTGGCAAATTTCTCTACTGCATGAGTGTGCAGAGCCTATATCTCTGGCGTGGCAGGAAGGCTACATTCGAGAGGATGTGTCAGGTTGGCATTTTTAGACCGACAAGTGATATCACGAGCTAATAGGACAAGTATTCATCATATGCATCTTCTACTGTTTGTTAGCTTTGCTTAATTTTTGTTATGCCTAAATGAAACACATGTTTACTTGCTAATTGTTCTAATTTCTGTATATGTACTTTACTTGTACTTTACTTGTCTGCATTACTTGTGTTTTCTACTGGGATTGATGAGGCTCGGTAGCTGGTGGCAATGAGATCGCATGGAGGTTAGGTTGGTGAAGGCTGTGGGGTACAGTGGGTGATTAGTACTAGTTAGAAATCCCCTAAGTTTAGATAACCCTGTTTATGGTTTAAGGTTAAAGTTATTTCTTTTGTTAAGGCTTGAATATCTGTGATATGAAGTTCTAGGACTGCCTTTGGCGTCCCAGAACCTTATATCTTACCTATTGGGCACTGTTACCATACTGAGAACCTCCAGTTCTCATACCATATATTGTAGCTATTTTTCAGATGCAGGTTGCAACCCACCATGGTGAGTTTGCGGATATGGTGACAGAACGAAGGACGATTCTCTCTTATGTTTTATCTCACTTTATTTTTGTTGTAGTATTCTCCTTTGTATATTTAACATTGTTGCCTTAGAGGCTTTATTTCTGTAAAACTTTGAGAGATAGGTTGTTGCTATTTTAAACTTCAAAACTCTGTTGTATTCAGTTTGACTAGCTGGCCTAAACTCCGTAGGCTGTGACTAGTTCTCTTTTGGTATTTCATATTTATATATATCTTGTTTACTTTGATTATTACCTTGTGTATCATGGAGCTATCTACAAGGTTTTATATATATATATATATATATATATATATTATGTCTTATTCTGTTCGTGCTTACGCGTTTAGTTATCATATGTGAACGCTTTGCATTGTGTAATTCCGCTTTATGCGACTTTGAGCTTTACTCCTTCAGCGGGCTTCTAGTTATATAAATTCTTGGCTATATATTACATATTATAAGCCTTAGAACTGTCATGACACTTAATTATTCTTTACTTTACGGCTAGAGGTAAGGCTTAGGGTAACGGGGTGTTACACACTTCATGATTGGTGACTTCTTTCTCCATCTCCCACTTCTCAACATGATTGCCTTGCATTCCTCCCTTGGATTGATCTCAGTGTCACTTGAAAAAGTGTTAGTGGGTTTGGCTAATTGTTGAGCAATTTGGCCAATTTGCATTTCTAGTTTCTCAATTGAAACACCCTGATTTTGAAAATTAGACCTTATTTCCTCCATGAAGCCTCTTGTTTCTTGCATAAATTTTTCCAGGGTAACTTCAAGATTAGAGAATCTTTGAGAATCTTGAGAATGTTGTGTGGGTTATGGTTGTGGTTAGTGGCAATTATTTGAAGAATTGAAAGGGATGTTTTGTGAGATTCAAAAGTGGTTTTGAGTGTTTGATTGGGGTTGGAAATTGTTTGCATGGTTGATGTTGTTGCGCTATTGGTTTTTCCACCCAAAATTTGGATGGTTTCTCCATCCAGGATTATATGTTTTGGAGTATGTATCATTTTGTTGTGTCCAATAAGAGTTCATAACATTGACCTGTTCCACTTGTAATTGATTAGTGTTGAATGAATCAAAATTTCCACCAAATTAATTTCCTCCATTCAAGTCATACAATGAGCTTTGGGTGTTGATGGCAAAGACTTGCATTCCTCTCATTTGCTTAGTGAGTGTGGAGAGTTGTTGAGACATAATTTTATTTTGAGCCACAAGAGCATCAAGAGTTTTTAGTTCCATCACTCCTCTTTTCATGTTCACGTTTCTCTCTAAAGAGTAGAGGTATTGATTATTTACAACAATGTCAATGAGTTCTATAGCTTCACTAGGAGTCTTCATGTGTAGTGATCCCTCTGATGAATTATCCAATGAATTTCTTGAGGTTTGAGTGATTCCATCATAGAAAAGATTTGTAGTTGGACCCAATCTGCAAACATATTTGGTGGACATCTCCTCAGCATTCCTTTGTATCTTTTCCAAGCCTCATATAAGGATTCTCCTTCAAGTTCCCTGAAAGTTTGTACATCTGTCCTCAACTTTATCAATCTTTGAGAAGGAAAAAACTTAGTTAGAAACTTGCTAACTAAGTCTTCCTATGTGGCAATTCTTTCTTTAGGGAGTGACTCCAACTATTGTGCGACTCTATCTCTAAGAAAAAATAGGAACAAGAGGAGTCTATATGCTTCAGCTAACACTCCATTTGTTTTCACTGTATCACAAATTCGGATGAAGTTTGAAATGTGTTTGTTTGGGTCCTCCTGGGGGCTTCCTCCAAATTGACAATTTTGTTGAACAGGAATGATTAATTGAGGCTTGATTTCAAAATTGTTTACATTGACAATTTGGAGTCAAAATACTACTCCCACAATTTCTAGGATTAGGAGTAGTATATGATCTTAATGTCCTCCTAGCATGTAGAGCACCATTGGTTTCATTGTTGTTATGAGGTTCTGCCATAATTGTGTATGAGGCTCCCTCACCTTCTTCTAGGACTCTTTTATTTCTTGCCTCCTTTCTTATCCTCCAGAGAGTTCTTTCCATTTCTGAATCAAAGAGGAGAGGTTCCTCTTCTTGATTTTCTTGCATGTACATAAAGAAAACAACAAAAGAAAAGAGAGTTTAAAGTTTCTTCCGTCAAAGTGAAAGAAACTTCTAGTTAGGCAATAACACAAATAGTAAAAGAACTAAAGGAAAGAAAATTAAAAGCAAATAAATGACTAAAACAAGAAAAAAAAGGTGCCTAATCTAGATAATCAATCACCAGTAATTTGTTAATTACTGTTAATCCTCGGCAACAGTGCCAATAACTTGGTACAGGATTTTATAATCTCATATAACTACTGGCCAGTGCACCAGATCATATCAAGTAATAAACTCACAGTGAGTGAGTGTCGATCCCATGAGAATTAAGGAATTAAGCAAGCAATGATTGATTGAGCATTCTAGTCAGACAATTCACAAATGGATGAGGAACAATTGATAAAATAGGCATGAAATTTAAATGACTTGAGAAATAAGTAAATAGAAGCAAGAAATGAGAAGAAAATAAAGGATGTGAATGTAAATTGCTAGGAATTTAAATTGCTAGAATGTAAATACTGGAAAAGTAAATTGCAAAAATGTAAAAGAAACAAAGTAAATGAACATTAATTGAAGGTAATTAATAAAGAAAGGGAATAAGAGAATAAGGAAAGATCATTAGGGTACAGAGATATTGAATTCTCTCGATCAAATAGTTTTTCATCTCAACTCCAATCATGCAATCATTGATCTTTTGGCAAATCATAAGTGATTAAACTCCAATTTCTTGGTAATTCAATCTCTCTTAACTTGATCAATTTTTAATTTCTTGATCTAATTGCTCATGAGAAGAGATGAAGATTGATCTCTGATTTAGAGCCACACAATTTCTTGAATCTAGTTGTGGGTTGATTATATGTCACATATCAATCCCAAACCTAAATTTACAAGAATTAGGAGAAAGATCTTCAAGCTCAATTCCATGATCCCTTTTTCAAGTTTTCATAGTATTCAAGTTGGATACTTCTTTCTCAAGATAATTGAATCCTTGATATGAAGAACGAATATTCTTTCTAAAGAAGCAAATGAAAATGAATTGAAGATGAAGAGTAAATTACAATTGATCCATTAAATTCAATAGAGCTCTTTCCCCAATGAAAAGCAAATTAGCCACTCATGACTTATAAAAAGGTGAAAATAAGAATAGAAGAAGAGTAGAGGGAGAAAGTCCTCAATAAGGCTTTCTCATCCTCTATTTATAGCCTATTCTAAATAAAAATAAAATTCAATTAAATTACATTAAATTCAACTAAATTGAGATTAATTTCTTGGGCTTGATCCATTTGGATGCTTGGATAATTAAAGAATGAATGAGCAAATTGAAGTACTTGAAGTTAGACTGAGAGTAACCAAGTTGGATGGCATAATTTATCCTCAAGGAGTAGCCCAAAGTTGGCCTCTGTTTACTTTGTCATGCCACGCTATTTGAAGCTCATGGGATGCCTGCAACTATGCCTCAATTCATGGCCCAGAATATACTATATTTTTCTTCACCATAAAATGTCACAAAACTGGCGTGAGACGTGAAACAGAGGTCATGCGTACGCATAATTTTGCATATTTCACCACTTGCGAGTACGCATGAGGGATACGTACGTGCAACACCCCTTATCGTGCCAAAATGTGTGTATGCATGAGGCGTGCGTATGCACGTTTGCCATTGGATTCCACTTCCACCACGTTGGACGGCAAAGCTTCTAGGCTCAATTTTTTTGGTTTTTGAAAAGTGTATCCTAAGCCTTCAAAGCGTGTCCTTCTTTCCAAAGCATGTCCTTGGCTTCCTCTTTTGTTCTTTTGATCCTTGTTTTATTTTCTCCACTTATCAAAGCATAAAACAACTCCAAAGAACATTGATCAAAGCACTAAAAATCTCAATTAAATCAAGAAAAATCTTTAACTTGAATTTAAGGAAAGAAATGATAAGAACATTTTTTATTAAAAGCATGAAAATCCTAATAAAAACAATAGATCACTACCTTTATTTAAAGAAATAACAAATAAAAACTACTAAAGATGCACATGCATCAGGTTGAAGGGGGACTCACAAGGGCATGCTCCCCTATGGCTTGGGACTCCTTCAAAACTTTTTCATCTTGCTCCTTATCACCTAAGGCTTCTATACCTACCACTTTTCCACTTCTCAAGTTGATAGTCTTGCACTCTTCTCTTGGATTTGGAATTGTATCACTGAAAAATGTGTTGGTAGGTTTTTCAGCAACTTGTTTGGCTAATTTACCTATTTGAACTTCCAAGTTTTGGATGTAGACTTTGATTTCATGCATCAAATTGGTGGTTTGGATAAAAGTGGAGGTATGCTTGGAGTGTTTTCCTAAGGCTATTTTTAAGGGGGGTTTTTGAGGAATTTGGGATAGATTTGACTATTGTGGAGGTTGTGGAGGTTGGTATTGGTTATTGAAGTTGTTCTGGTAGGGGTTATTATTGAAGTTTGCTTGCCTCTGTCCTTGATTTCTCCATCCAGGATTGTAAGTCTTAGAAAATAGATTATTGTTGGATGGTCTAGAGGAATTACCCATGTAATTGACTTGTTCAACAGGGGATTGTTCGTAGTCACAGCTTCTAAATTGAAGGGCTTCTCCTCCCATGTCATAAGTGGTTCCTTGTGTACCTATAGTTGAAACTTGCATATGTCTTAGTTGCTGATTGATTGCATTTATTTGCTGAGACATTGCTTTGTTTTGAGCTAGCCACCATTTCAATCAAATCCATTGCTTTCTCAATGGTCTTCTTCATATAGAGTAATCATCTAGCTGAGTTATCTAAATCTTTCCTTGCAATAGGAATAACACCATTATAGAAAATTTGGAGTTATACCCAATCGGAGAACATATCTGGGGAGCAGCTTCTTATCATCTCCTTGTATCTTTCCCATGCATGATACAAAGACTCTCTATCTTACTATCTGAATGTCTGGATGTCTGTCCTCAACTTTGTCAACCTTCGTCGTAGGAAGAATTTTATTAAGAACCTGCTAACCAACTCATCTCAAGTCTCAATGTTGTCCTTGTGCTGTGTTTCTAGCCATTGTTTGGCTCGATCCCTTAGGGAGAATGGGAACAATAGCAGCCGATAGACCTCAGCCAGAACTTCATTGGTCTTGATTGTGCCACAGATTTAGAGAAAAATAGAGATGTGTTCATTAGGATCTTCAAGAGGTGTCCTATGCAATTGACACTTTTGCTTAACCAAGATGATCAGGGGAGGTTTCAGTTCAAAATTGTTGGTATTCACAGTATGTGCCACAATACTACTCCCACAATTTCCAAGGTTGGGAGTAGTGTATGACCCAAGAATTCTTCTAACTGGAGGGACGTTGTTGGGATTATTGACAATAATATTATCATTGTTTTCTGCCATAATGACTTTTTTGTGACCCACCTACAAATGTAGGACAATTAAAAATTTAAGAATTTTATGCAAACACATGGATCACAGACAAAGAAGTTCATCATGTGAATAAGATGGACTATTAAAGCTTTATGAGAGGAAATGT
This sequence comes from Arachis stenosperma, assembly GCF_014773155.1. Classification (NCBI taxonomy): domain Eukaryota; kingdom Viridiplantae; phylum Streptophyta; class Magnoliopsida; order Fabales; family Fabaceae; genus Arachis; species Arachis stenosperma. The sequence continues at coordinate 84,855,190 of NC_080383.1, forward strand.
CATTGACTTTAGTGCAAAGAGAATTCGGGAGATTTTTCACTTGCCACCTCAAATTCACCCTTCAACCTTAGACACTTACAGTGAAAGGATGAAACATTTTTCAAAATATGATCAGGTACTCAATAGAGACAAAGTGCGCATGGCAAGCCAAACCAATTATTCTTGCAACTAATTGCTCTGAAGCTACAGTGGATAGGGATATTTTAATCCACTCCATCATAATAGGAGATGAGGTAGAAGTAGATCATTTAATTTTTCAACATTTGCATCACATGACTTCAAATCCTCATTCGAGGTCACAACTCGGTTTTCCAAGTGTCATCCATCGCCTTTGTGAGGCCACAGGAGCATTCATTGGAAATGATATCCTATTTCCCATTGAGAGGCCAATATCCAAAAGAACCATGGAAAATGTAAGGGTGGCAGTTCCGAGAAGAGGTCATGTTGAGGAAGAAGAAGCTCCACAATATCCTCCGCACCAACAAGCACCACCTTTCATGCCTCAAGGACAATATTTTCCCCGTCAAGAATATTGGCATCAACTATCTTCATCCCTTGAGCAGATCAAGGTGAATCAAGACAGTCAAGGTTCTCTCCTCAATCGCATGGTGAGTGAACAAGTTATGGAGGCTAAGATTAATTATCTTTGTGTGGAAATGCAAGTTTTAAACCTGGCTTTGGCTCCATACCCCAAGTTGGCTGGTGAGTGGATCCATAATTAATTTCTCCAAGGGAACGTCAACATAATTCAGCAATCTCTTGAGCAACGACAAGAGATATAGAGGCTGAGAGAGCCACAGAGTGCTTAACATGAGGAGGAGGAGGAGGAGGAGTAGGAGGAGGAGGAGAAGGAGGATGACAACAATGACAATTAAGGTGGTGGAGTTCCTTTCTTGATTGTGTTTCCATTTCCCTTATGTTTATGTTTATGTTTATGTTTATGTTTATGTTTATGTTTCATTTTCAGTTATTTGCATGATATCTTTCTTTAGTTGGTTTTTATTTTAATCTTGTTTCATGTACTGTCCTCTAAGCAATTATAAAAAAGAAAAAAAAACGGGGAAGAAAGGTTGTTAATGAATTAAGAGTTGATTAACAAAAACCTTGTTAATCAAAAGTGGTGGTCTTTACTTGTGATTATAATTTCATAGAAAAGAACAGTACATGAATGACCTTGGATAAAAGGGAATGTTGATTCTTGATGAATAAGAATTTAATGAAGTATTATGATATTTCGAAAAACAAACAAGGGATTGGTCCTTGAATCAAAAGAATTGAGCAAGAAAAAGGGAAAGAGAGAAAAGAAACAGCAAGAAAAACAAAAGAATAATGAAAAGATCAAAAGAAAATCAAGGTTGCAAAGATTTGAGTATCAATGGCTGAAACCCAATCATGCGCATGTGGTGTCAATTGTCCAAGGTGAAGCTTGGGTAACTAGATTTGAGGGCTGCTTCATCACCTGGTAACTTGGACCAACTGGTCCAGAATTATCGATAAAAAATCTGCTATCAAAATCTACCTAGAAACAAGACATTTAGTAGCCCAAAAAGGCTCTGGACATCGATAATCAGGAATTCAAAGCTTTAGATATATGCTTGTGGTGCAACCGTGTCAAGGAGAGGCTTGAGCAACTAGATCCACAGGGTACATCATCACCCAGTAACTTGGACCAACTGGTCCGGGATTATCGATCGAATGCTCACTATCACGAGCTGCCTTGAAATGGAGCACTTAAAGTTATCAACAAAAAAAAACTCTCTGTTTCAAATAAAAGAATTCAATGATCAATCAAAGCTTAAAGGAAGAGAGATTTCATAACATCATCTGAATCCAAGTTCTTTTAAGATATTTGGCATTTCCAAGATTCCAAGGAGCAGTGAAATAGAAAGAACTACCCATGATCACAATGTTGCTAAATCCCACTGACAAGGAAGACATGAGCTTTCAATAAGAATTCAACTATTAATCAAACCCCTTCATTTTTGCTGTTGATTTGCTGGAGGACAAGCAACACTTTAAATTTGGTGTTGTGAAAGAAAAAAATGTCTAATCTAGGTAATCAATTGATTGATTTGTTGTTAATCTTAATTAATCTCCGACAACGGTGCTAAAAGCTTGATGTGGATTTTTCATACTTACTATCGGTAAACCTTGGTCCAAATTACTGGATGATGATGTACCTGACAACTGATGATATTTCTTCTAAAATCTAAAGCCTTTTTGTTTTCTGCAATCATGTTCTCTTCAGCATTGCCATAATGAAAAGAGCTGCTTTTAGTAATTTTATTCCTGCATTGAGTTTGTAAATCTCTGTTGATGTTGTAGCTTGTAGTTTTATGAAGTCACTACAAGAAAACACGTCTATTGCCACGCTTTTAAAACGTGGCGAAAAGCTGGAAAAAGCGTGGCGATAGCTTTTCGCCACGCTTTTTGACCTACCGCCACGCTTTTGAAAGGGTGGCCTATCAAAGGGTGGCGGTTGCTCTATCGCCATGCTTTTTTTAGCCTATTGCCACCCTTTTTGTTTGCCACGCTTTTTTACAAACTGCCACTTATAAAAGCGTGGCTATAGGTTGGAAATATGGCCACGCTTTTAAAGTGTGGCGATAAGTAGAGATATGGCCACGCTTTTAAATCGTGGCGATAGGGCAGATTTGGCCACGCTTTTACAAGCGTGGCAGTAGATGAGATATTTCCACGCTTTTAAAGCGTGGCGAAGGCGTGGTAATAGAGGAGGTATGGCCACGTTTGAAAAGCGTGGCAACAATAGGAGACACGGCCACGCTTTTAAAGCATGGCAAAAGGGGAGGTATGGCCACGCTTTTGAAGCGTGGCTAAAGCGTGGTAATAGAGGAGATCTGGCCACGCTTTAAAAGCGTGGCGAAAAAGCATTGATACGGCCACACTTTTTAAGCGTGGCAGTAGACAGAGAGATATGGCCATATGGCCACGTTTTTAAAGCGTGGCAAAAAAATGGTCAGTAAGCTAATTCGTTTTTAATTAATCTTCATAAATAAAACCTTACATGAATTCATAGATAATTTTAAAATTTAGTCAATGACAAATAATCAATTAATCCAACTTTCATAAAATTGTCACCAAAATAAGTGTGTGATCACATAACAACATACACTAACAAAATACCAAAAGTGAAAGTCATAACTACTCATGAATTCCTAATACATGAATTAGAATTCCTAATCAAAGTCTTCTTCTACTTCATGCTAAGATATAAAAACTTCATGTATCATTGCAAGCTAAATTGTTTTGACCTGTGCCCTGCAAAATAAAAAACAGAAATGAACAACTACAAATGAAAAATGGATGATGCAGTAAACTTCAACCCACTAATTTTTCTAACAATCAGATTTGACATCAAACTTTATTTTTGTAACATAAAAAGCATTCTAACAATCAGATTTAATTTTGCTACATATATCCACTAATCTGCACAAGGATTCTAAAAATTTCCTTTAAATTTGATATCAAACTTATTAACAAACAGCTTATTGTTCAATAAATAAATCTGATTTATAGCATCAATGAAAACGTGATACAACATTCATGTTCCTTCAGCCAATGTTTGATATTCTATTGTTGAGACAAGCCTAGACCTAACAAACTAAAACTGAAACATATATTACTTATTTTTAACAAAATAAAGATGTGAATGTGGCATAAGGTCTCTGGCAGCAATTTAATTTTGATCATGCACCTACACAAAATTTTCAGATAGAAGGAACCAATAAGTGAAATAAGTGAAAAAGAAGATGCAAAATGAACAACAATGGCAACTAGTTTGAACCTTCCAAGTTCTAACAAACTTAACTCTTTCCACCAGTCATAGTTATTCAAAATCATATTAGAACCTTCCAAGTTCGAATTCAGCAACAACAAACAAAATTGAAGTACTTGGTTATATTCCAACATTTTTATTAATAAAAATATTATAATTTTACCTACATCATCTTTGTGTGGAATGTGAGTTGATTTGGAGGAGCGAGGAGTATTTTTTGCTCTGCTACTTGAGGTATCCAAAGGAGAATCTTGGGCAGCTTGAACTAAGGCTGCTACATCTTCATTACTCATTCCAGGGTTGAGTTGGTGCACCAATACCTTTAATAAACCACATACACCATCCATCTTCTTCTCTAACGATGAGACCTTAGTGTTATATTAAACTTTTATGTGGCGAATCTCCTCATCTTTTTTAAGAGAACTTCTTGTAATCGAAGCCCCATAACAATGAACTCGACCTGGTTGGTCCTTTCCTAACACTCCTACAAATGCATCCTCTTCGTTTTCTCCTGCTTCTAAGCGGTTCTGAAGTTCAGTCTATCAAAAAGCAACAACCAATAAGGTTCAAAGTCGCATTAACTCAATTTAGATAGAAATCACATCAGAATTCATAATGTACATATCCAAAATACAAATACAAACAACTCACAATTGTGGCTTGTGTTTTAGCATCAATTTCTTTTCCTTTTTTACTTGTGCGAGTTGCTATGAAAACTTCAGCCTTTGATGGTTCTTCACTGTTCTCTTTAGAGTCACGCTAGAGTACATAGAGAAAAGTTTACATGAAGCATACTAACTAGGCAACTACACCATGAATACATATAAAAGAGAAATCACAAAGAATAAGTTATATTACCAGCTGCTTACGCACTATTCCAAAATTTGTGGATCCCATTCGGTGAGGACATGTTTGTTTTAACCTATTTTCAGTATTCTTATCAGAGATAGCCTACATATAAAGAATCAACCTAAGTTTAGGAACATGAAGAATCAATGATAGTATGCTTGATGGTATAAGAAGAAATAAAAGGCAATATTACCTTGATGGCCAGAAGACTCCAATACCGAATTAGTTTGCGAAATTGAACTTCGGGAATATCTAATGGTCGATTCTTTATCATTTCTTTCTTTGTGTTATACTTCATGAAATATTCTTTTTTTATTTCTCTCTTATATTTTTTCCATGCACCACAAAATTTCCGCATTACCCACGGCTTTGAACTTATGGGAAGAATGAACTTTTGCATAGTATAAAAAATTCTTATTACATGGTAAAATTATAGAATTCTTTTACATTGTTTATATACAGTAATTAAGACTTGGGAAGAAAATTTTTATCAAAAAAAGAAAATGTTCCCAATGACTTTAAAGTCCCAAAAAAAATACCATGAGACATGTGACACGCGGGGCTCACATGCAGAGGTTATTGGTTTTAGGCCACAGTCCCATGTGCATTTGTACAATGTGAAATTAATTTAATTATTTACTTAATAGTGAAAAAAATGAAAAATAAGATCCATGAATAATTGTTGCAAAAGAATCCAAGTGCAATTGCATGATCACACAACAATTTTCCAATGCCAAGCCAATTTAGGCAAACACCCCCCCCCAAAAGAATCCAAGAATGAACATCATATATGCATGCATAGAAAGTGAGCTGATGAGCGGATAATTTGTACGCTTTTTGGCATTGTTTTTAGTATGTTTTTGGTGGTTTTAGTTAAGTTTTTATTATATTTTTATTAGTTTTTAGTTAAAATTCACTTTTCTGGACTTTACTATGAGTTTGTGTGTTTTTCTGTGATTTCAGGTATTTTCTGGCTGAAATTGAGGGATCTGAGCAAAAATCTGATCCAGAGGCTCAAAAGGACTGCAGATGCTGTTGGATTCTGACCTCCCTGCACTCGAAGTGGATTTTCTGGAGCTACAGAAGCCCAATTGGCGCGCTCTCAACGGCGTTGGAAAGTAGACATCCTGGGCTTTCCAGCAATATATGATAGTCCATACTTTGCCCAAGATTTGATGGCCCAAACCGGCGTTCAAAGTCACCCTTAGAATTCCCAGCGTTAAACGCCCAAACTGGCACAAGAATGGGAGTTAAACGCCCAAACTGGCATAAAAGCTGGAGTTAAACGCCAAGAAGAGTCTCTACACGAAAAATGCTTCATTGCTCAGCCCAAGCACACACCAAGTGGGCCCGGAAGTGGATTTTTATGTCATTTACTCATCTATGTACTAGTTTTCTATAAGTAGGACCTTTTACTATTGTATTTTTCATCTTCGGACATCTAGTTCTTAGATCAGATCTTGGTTCTTCTGGTTCCCTCTTTGGGGCCGAAACCAATGATCACTTTTGTTCTTATGTATTTTCAACGGTGGAGTTTCTACACACCATAGATTAAGGTGTGGAGCTCTGCTGTACCTCGAGTATTAATGCAATTACTATTGTTCTTCCATTCAATTCCGCTTGTTCTTTGTCCAAGATATCACTTGTTCTTCAACATGATGAAGGTGATGATTGACGCCCATCACCATTCTCACCCATGAACAAGGTGACTGACAACCATTCTTGTTCTACAAGCATCTGAGGCTTAGTGAATATCTCTTGGATTCTTCGGAATCTTCGTGGTATAGGCAGGACCTGATGGCGGCATTCAAGAGAATCCGGAAGGTCTAAACCTTGTCTGTGGTATTCTGAGTAGGATTCAATGATTGAATGACTGTGATGTGCTTCAAACCTGTAACCTACTGGGCGTTAGTGACAGACGCAAAAGAGTGATTCTATTCCGGTAGGGGAGGGAACCAAACCGGTGATTGGCAGCACTGTGACAGAGTGTGTGCATTAGCTTTCACTGCGCGGATGGGAGGTAGCTGCTGACAACAGTGAAACCCTACACGAGCTTGCCATGGAAAGGAGTAAGAAGGATTGGATGAAGGCAGTAGGAAAGTAGAGAGACGGAAGGGAAGGCATCTTCATACGCTTGTCTGAAGCTCTTACACCAATGATATACATAAGTATCACTATCTTTATCTTTATATTATTTTCGTTCATCATCATATACAATTGAGTTTGCCTGACTAAGATTTACAAGGTGACCATAGCTTGCTTCATACCACCAATCTCCGTGGGATCGACCCTTACTCACGTAAGGTATTACTTGGACGACCCAGTGCACTTGCTGGTTAGTTGTGCGAAGTTGTAGTGTTCACAATTTCGTGCACCAAGTTTTTGGCGCCGTTGCCGGGGATTGTTCTTGTGTATGGACAACTGACGGTTCATCTTGTTGCTTAGATTAGGTATTATTTTTCTTCAGAGTTCTTAAAGAATGAATTCTAGTGTTTCAAGGTGATGTTCTTATCATCACCAAAGCTGATTGATCATCATCAATTTAGCTCTTGAATGCAATGTCCTGCTGAAGCTTAGCCGGCCATGTCTAATTCCTTTAGACTAAAGCTTTAGACTAACATTGCATGACTCCTGGAATTCTCATTAAGAATTTTGATACCTTTATTTTTCTTTTCACTTAATTTTCAAAAAAAAAAATTTACAAAATCATAAAATCCAAAAATATTTCTTGTTTAAGTCTAGAGTCTCATTTTAAGTTTGGTGTCAATTGCATGTTTCTGTTCTTCTTGCATTTTTCGAATTTATGCATATGTCTTCATTAATCTTCAATTTGTTCTTGATGATTTCCTTGTTTTGATCTTTGAATTCTATTGACTTGAGTGTTTTGTTGTTTCTCATATGCATTCTCATTTTGTTAGTGTCAGTAGTATACAAACTGCTAAGTTTGGTGTCTTGCATGCATTGTTATTTGATTTTAGTTGCATTTTGATTATTCCTCATTATTAAAAATCCAAAAATATTTTTAATTTGTGTCTTTTCAAGTCAATAATACAGAGAATTGAAGATTCAGAACATACTGCAGAGGAATCACACAGAAAAAGCTGAGCATTCAAAAATGCCCAGTGAAGAAGACAGACTGGCGTTTAAACGCCAGCCAGGGTGCCTGGCTGGGCGTTTAACGCCCAAAAGGGTAGTAGTTTGGGCGTTAAACGCCAGAATGTGCACCATTCTGGGCGTTTAACGCCAGGATGGCAAAGGGGGAAGATTTTGTTTTCAAAATCAATTTTTTTCAAGTTTTCAAAGTTTTTCAAAATCAAATCTTTTTCAAATCATATCTTTTCAATCAAATGTTTTCAAAATCAATTTCTTTCCTTTTTCAAAGATACTTACTAACAATTAATGATTTGATTGAACATTTTTTGCCTTTTCTGTTGAGGAAGGTTTTGTGTTTGAATCATATCTTTTCTTGTTAGGCAAGTCATTAATTTTTAAAATCAAATCTTTTTAAAATTGTTTTCAAATCATATCTTTTTAAAATTGTTTTCAAATCATATCTTTTTAAAATTGTTTTCAAATCATATCTTTTCAATCATATCTTTCTAAAACCATAATTTTTCAATCACATCTTTTTCAAAATAAGTTTTCAATCATATCTTTTTGATTTCTAATTTCAAATCTTTTTCAAAAATCACTTTACTTTTTTTCCATTTTTGTTTTCGAAAATCAATTGGTGTTTTTCAAAATATCTTCAAAATCTTTTACTTAAATTTTCGAAAATTACTTCCCTTCTTCTCACATCCTTCTATTTTTGGACTAACACTATTCCTTAATGCAAAATTCGAACTCTATCTTCTTTGAATAGTTCGAATTTTCTACTTCTGCCTTCTATTTCTCTTCTTCCTCTGACACCTCAAGGAATCTCTATACTGTGACATAGAGGATTCCATATTTTCTTGTTCTCTTCTCTTTCATATGAGCAGGAACAAAGACAAAGGCATTCTTGTTGAAGCTGACCCTGAACCTGAAAGGACCTTGAAGCAAAAGCTAAGAGAAGCTAAGGCACAACTCTGTATTGAGGACCTGACCGAATTCTTCAAAGAAGAAGAACCCATGGCAGCCGAAAACAACAACAATGCCAACAATGCAAGGAAGGTGCTGGGTGACTTTACTGCACCTACTCCTGATTTTTATGGGAGAAGCATCTCTATCCCTGCCATTGGAGCAAACAACTTTGAGCTTAAGCCTCAATTAGTTTCTCTAATGCAACAGAATTGCAAGTTCCATGGACTTCCAATGGAAGATCCTCATCAGTTTTTAGCTGAGTTCTTGCAAATCTGTGACACAGTCAAGACTAATGGGGTTGACCCTGAGGTCTATAGACTGATGCTATTCCCTTTTGCTGTAAGAGACAGAGCTAGAATATGGTTGGACTCTCAACCTAAAGAAAGCCTGGACTCTTGGGAAAAGCTAGTCAATGCCTTCTTGGCAAAGTTCTTTCCACCACAAAAATGGAGTAAGCTTAGAGTGGAAGTCCAAACCTTCAGACAGAAGGATGGAGAATCCCTCTATGAAGCTTGGGAAAGATACAAACAATTAATCAGAAAGTGTCCATCTGATATGCTTTCTGAATGGAGCATCATAGGTATTTTCTATGATGGTCTCTCTGAACTATCCAAGATGTCTTTGGATAGCTCTGCTGGAGGATCTCTTCATCTGAAGAAGACGCCTACAGAGGCTCAAGAGCTAATTGAAATGGTTGCAAATAACCAATTCATGTACACTTCTGAAAGGAATCCTGTGAACAATGGGACAAATCAGAAGAAAGGAGTTCTTGAGATTGACACTCTGAATGCCATTTTGGCTCAGAATAAAATATTGACTCAACAAGTCAATTTGATTTCTCAAAGTCTGTCTAGAATGCAAAATGCACCAAGCAGTACTAAGGATGCTTCATCTGAAGAAGAAGCTTATAATCCTGAGAACCCTTCAATGGAAGAGGTGAATTACATGGGAGAACCCTATGGAAACACCTATAATTCTTCATGGAGAAATCACCCAAATCTCTCATGGAAGAATCAAGAGAGACCTCAACAAGGTTTCAATAATAATGGTGGAAGAAACAGGTTTAACAATGGCAAACCTTTCCCATCATCTTCTCAGCAACAGACAGAGAATCCTAAGCAGAACCCCTCTGACTTAGCAACCATGGTCTCTGATCTAATTAAAACCACTCAAAGTTTCATGAATGAAACAAGGTCTTCCATTAGGAATTTGGAAGGACAAGTGGGACAGCTGAGCAAGAAAGTTACTGAACTCCCTCCAAGTACTCTCCCAAGCAACACAGAAGAAAATCCAAAAGGAGAGTGCAAAGCCATAACCATGGCCGAATTTGGAGAGGAAGAAGGGGCAGTGAACGCCACTGAGGAAGACCTCAATGGGCGTGCACTAACCTCCAATAAGTTTCCCAATGAGGAACCATGGGAATCTGAGACTCAAAATGAGACCATAGAGATTCTATTGGACTTACTTCTGCCTTTCATGAGCTCTGATGAGTATTCTTCCTCTGAAGAGGATGAGTATGTCACTGAAGAGCAAGTTGCTAAATACCTTGGAGCAATCATGAAGCTAAATGACAAGTTATTTGGAAATGAGACTTGGGAGAATGAACCTCCTTTGCTCACCAAAGAACTGGATGACTTGTCTAGGCAGAAATTACCTCAAAAGAGACAAGATCCTGGGAAATTTTCCATACCTTGTACCATAGGCACCATGACCTTCAAGAAGGCTCTGTGTGACTTAGGGTCAAGTGTAAACCTCATGCCTCTCTTAGTAATGGAGAAGCTAAGGATCTTTGAGATACAAGCTGCAAGAATCTCATTAGAGATGGCAGACAACTCAAGAAAACAAGCTCATGGACTTGTAGAGAATGTTTTGGTAAAGGTTGAAGACCATTACATTCCCACTGATTTCATAGTCCTAGAGACTGGGAAGTGCATGGATGAAACCATCATCCTTGGCAGACCCTTCCTAGCCACAGCAAAGGCTGTGATTGATGTTGATGGAGGTGAACTGATCATTCAAGTGAATGAAAAATCCTTGGTATTTAAGGCTCAAGGATACCCCTCTATCACCATGGAGAGGAAGCATGAAGAGCTTCTCTCAATTCAGAGACAAACAGAGCCCCCACAGTCAAACTCTAAGTTTGGTGTTGGGAGGCCACAACCAAACTCTAAGTTTGGTGTTGAACCCCCACATTCAAACTCTAAGTTTGGTGTTGGGAGGTTCCAACATTGCTCTGAGTATCTGTGAGGCTCCATGAGAGCCCTCTGTCAAGCTACTGACATTAAAGAAGCGCTTGTTGGGAGGCAACCCAATGTTTTATAATTAACTATTTCCTTTTGTTATTTTATCTTTTTTGTAGGTTGATGATCATAAGAAGTCACAAAATCCATTGAAAAAGCAAAAACAGAATGAAAAACAGGAAGAAAAATAGCACACCCTGGAGGAAGAACTCACTGGCGTTTAAACGCCAGTGAGGCTAGCAGTTGGGCGTTTAACGCCCAGTCTGGCACCATTCTGGGCGTTTAACGCCAGAAAGGGGCACCAGACTGGCGTTAAACGCCAGAAAAGGGCTAGAACCTGGCGTTAAACGCCAGAAATGGGCACCAGCCCGGCGTTTAACGCCAGAATTGGCTCAAAACGTGTTTTTGAGCAACATTTGGTGCAGGGATGACTTTTCCTTGACACCTAAGGATCTGTGGACCCCACAGGATCCCCCACAAACCCCTCACCTATCAAATCCCATCTTTCTCTTCACCACTCACCTCCATAAAACCCCACTTACCTCACCATCCAAATTCAAACCACTACTTCTTCCCCTTTTGGCCGAACCACAAAGCCATCTCCCTCTCCTCCATTCCTTCTTCTTCTACTCTCTTCTTTCTTCTTTTGCTCGAGGACGAGCAAACCTTTTAAGTTTGGTGTGGTAAAAGCATTGCTTTTTGTTTTTCCATAACCATTTATGGCATCCAAAGCCGGTTCAACTGAGAAGGCATGACCTCAAGCCCATCACTAAGAAGAAGATGGAGCAAACAAGAGACCCCTCTCATCAAGAAATCCCTGAGATACCTCAAGGGATGCACTTTCCTCCACAAGACTACTGGAGCAAATTAACACCTCCCTAGGAAAATTAAGTTCTAACATGGGACAACTAAGGGTGGAGCACCAAGAACATGCCATCCTCCTCCATGAAATTGGAGAAGATCAAAGGATCATGAGAGAGGAGCAACAAAGACAAGGAAGAGACATTGAGGAGCTCAAGCACTCCATAGGATCTTCAAGAGAAAGAAAGAGCCGCCATCACTAAGGTGGACCCGTTCTTTAATCTCCTTGTTCTTTATTTTTCTGTTTTTCGAATTTTAGTGCTTTATGTTTATCCATGTTTGTGTCTTATGATCATTAGTGTCTTAGTGTCTATGCCTTAAAGCTATGAATATGAATCCATCACCTTTCTTAAAAGAAAACTGTTTTTATCACAAAAGAACAAGAAGTACAGGATTTCAAATTCATCTTTAAAACTAGCTTAATTAGTTTGATGTGGTGGCAATGCTTTTGTTTTCTGAATGTATGCTTGAACAGTGCATATGTCTTTTGAATTTGTGGTTCATGAATGTTAAAATTGTTGGCTCTTGAAAGAATGATGAAAAAGGAGACATGTTACTGAGGATATAAAAAATCATAAAAATGATTCTTGAAGCAAGAAAAAGCAGTGAATACAAAAAAAAAAGGAGAAAAAGAAGGAGAAAACGAAAAAAGGGAGAAAGAGAAAAAGAAAGAAATAAAGTTGTAATCCAAGGCAAAAAGAGTGTGCTTAAGAACCCTGGACACCTCTAATTGGGGACTTTAGCAAAGCTGAGTCACAATCTGAAAAGGTTCACCCAATTATGTGTCTGTGGCATGTATGTATCCGGTGGTAATACTGGAAGACAGAGTGCTTTGGGCCACGGCCAAGACTCAATAAGTAGCTGTGTTCAAGAATCATCATACTTAACTAGGAGAATCAATAACACTATCTGGATTCTGAGTTCCTAAAGAAGCCAATCATTCTGAATTTCAAAGGATAAAGTGAGATGCCAAAACTGTTCGGAGGCAAAAAGCTACTAGTCCCGCTCATCTAATTTGGAGCTTAGTTTCATTGATAATTTGGAGTTTATAGTATATTCTCTTCTTTTTATCTTATTTAATTTTCAGTTGCTTGAGGACAAGCAACAATTTAAGTTTGGTGTTGTGATGAGCGGATAATTTGTACGCTTTTTGGCATTGTTTTTAGTATGTTTTTTGTGGTTTTAGTTAAGTTTTTATTATATTTTTATTAGTTTTTAGTTAAAATTCACTTTTCTGGACTTTACTATGAGTTTGTGTGTTTTTCTGTGATTTCAGGTATTTTCTGGCTGAAATTGAGGGATCTGAGCAAAAATCTGATCCAGAGGCTCAAAAGGACTGCAGATGCTGTTGGATTCTGACCTCCCTGCACTCGAAGTGGATTTTCTGGAGCTACAGAAGCCCAATTGGCGCGCTCTCAACGGCGTTGGAAAGTAGACATCCTGGGCTTTCCAGCAATATATGATAGTCCATACTTTGCCTAAGATTTGATGGCCCAAACCGGCGTTCAAAGTCACCCTCAGAATTCCCAGCGTTAAACGCCCAAACTGGCACAAGAATGGGAGTTAAACGCCCAAACTGGCATAAAAGCTGGAGTTAAACGCCAAGAAGAGTCTCTACACGAAAAATGCTTCATTGCTCAGCCCAAGCACACACCAAGTGGGCCCGGAAGTGGATTTTTATGTCATTTACTCATCTATGTACTAGTTTTCTATAAGTAGGACCTTTTACTATTGTATTTTTCATCTTCGGACATCTAGTTCTTAGATCAGATCTTGGTTCTTCTGGTTCCCTCTTTGGGGCCGAAACCAATGATCACTTTTGTTCTTATGTATTTTCAACGGTGGAGTTTCTACACACCATAGATTAAGGTGTGGAGCTCTGCTGTACCTCGAGTATTAATGCAATTACTATTGTTCTTCCATTCAATTCCGCTTGTTCTTTGTCCAAGATATCACTTGTTCTTCAACATGATGAAGGTGATGATTGACGCCCATCACCATTCTCACCCATGAACAAGGTGACTGACAACCATTCTTGTTCTACAAGCATCTGAGGCTTAGTGAATATCTCTTGGATTCTTCGGAATCTTCGTGGTATAGGCAGGACCTGATGGCGGCATTCAAGAGAATCCGGAAGGTCTAAACCTTGTCTGTGGTATTCTGAGTAGGATTCAATGATTGAATGACTGTGACGTGCTTCAAACCTGTAACCTACTGGGCGTTAGTGACAGACGCAAAAGAGTGATTCTATTCCGGTAGGGGAGGGAACCAAACCGGTGATTGGCAGCACTGTGACAGAGTGTGTGCATTAGCTTTCACTGCGCGGATGGGAGGTAGCTGCTGACAACAGTGAAACCCTACACGAGCTTGCCATGGAAAGGAGTAAGAAGGATTGGATGAAGGCAGTAGGAAAGTAGAGAGACGGAAGGGAAGGCATCTTCATACGCTTGTCTGAAGCTCTTACACCAATGATATACATAAGTATCACTATCTTTATCTTTATATTATTTTCGTTCATCATCATATACAATTGAGTTTGCCTGACTAAGATTTACAAGGTGACCATAGCTTGCTTCATACCACCAATCTCCGTGGGATCGACCCTTACTCACGTAAGGTATTACTTGGACGACCCAGTGCACTTGCTGGTTAGTTGTGCGAAGTTGTAGTGTTCACAATTTCGTGCACCATGAGCAGAAGAGGAAATACAAATTGAGAAATCAGCAGTAGCCAATGATTAAGGATGTAATGAGTATGAATGCAAAATAAGCACAAAGAATCGCAACAAGGAAACGAGTTGCTAACACATGGCACGAAGCAGCAACATTTATTAAACAGCAGCAGTAAATAGCATGTTTCCCAGGTTCAAGCAAGCAGCAAACAGAATTCATATGACTTAAACAGGTTCTAGTCAACTTCTATAAATCGATTTATCAGCATAAAATATAGTTTTGACTTCAATCATTCACAACTGCACAAGGAAGAAGATAGATTTTACTCTTTCTAACACCAACACGAGTAAATTACAAAAGCCTTGTGTCTCACGTGGCTAAGACATTTCATTCATCATCATCAGCATTCATCATATAGTAGGAAAAAGTTCATGGAATCCATTATTACCCGCGAACAACATATATTAACAGTCAACATAAATTAACAGTCGAAAATCATAGGAGAATATAGTGAACAGAGTGCACCTTTGTGGCTTTGTCATTCCAGAAAAAAACCACATATGTCCACAGCATCGCAAGCAACGCGTGTTCAGCATTATCATTTAACCAAGAAAGAACATGTGATCAGAGAGAACGAATCAGGGGAAAATGAAAATGGAAAGTGAAAGCCCTAAAAGTAAAAATAATAGAAAAATCGAGAAAATAAAAAGAGGAAAATCAATCATACCTTTGGAATTGGAGGGCTTGGAAAAGAAGAAGAGGGAGGAGCTTGCCGTCGCCCATGTTTGCTGGAGCTTGAAGGTGAACAGAGAGATCCACAATGATTCGAAGAAGAACAAGAAAGAGAAGAAAAGTATGAAGATTAACAAGATGAAGAAGAAGTGGTTTCCATCAGTGACGAAGAGTGACGAAGGGCGAAGGGCGAAGGGCGAAGGGCGAAGGGCGAAGGGCGAAGGGCGAAGGGAGGAGCTCTTCCGATCCAAGCGAGTAGTTTCGAAGGTGAAAGAGAGATTAGGGTTAGTGGTTTCGAAGGGGAAAGAGAGATTAGGGTTGGGGACCGGGTTGGGAGCCGGGTTTGGGCCGGGTTGGGAGCCGGGTTTGGGCCGGGTTGGGATCCGGGTTTGGGAGCCGGGTTTGGGTCAATCGGTTGGGGCCCCTCTCGCCACGCTTTTAAAACGTTATTGTTGCTCTCTACGGCCACGCTTTTAAAACGTGGCAAAAGTGTACCAGGATATAGCCACGTTTTGTAAGTGTGGCCGTAAGGAAATCCTGTCGCCACGCTTTCAAAATGTCCTTGTTTCTCTCTATGGCCACGCTTTTGAAGCGTGGCAGAAAAAAAATGTGACCTTTTCTCTAATCAATTGCCACCCTTACAAAAACGTGACCGTTGATCCTTTTCGCCACGCTTTTGAAGCATAGCAAAAAAAAGTGGTCAAATCTCTAATCTATCGACACCCTCATAAAAGCGTGGCCATTGACCACTTTTGGCCACGCTTTTGAAGCGTGGCAAGAAAAAAGCGTGGCTATAGGCCTTTTTTCTTGTAGTGAGTTGACCATTTTTATGTTTGTTTTAACGAAAATTTTGGAACCCTGTTTTAACAATGGTCATGGGTTGGTGTTGTAATTTTGCTTGTGGGATGGTGAAATAGTGAATTTTGTAGTAAAAGTGTTAGTAATGGTTATGAAAAAAAGACGAGGAAGGAAGAGGAAAGAAGAAGAGTATTTATAAAATTATTAATAAAAATTTAATTATTGATTATTTTTGTTTGAACAAAATATATCTTATATGAATAAAACTTTAATTTCAATTTTTTATGATTAATTTTATCACCGTTCAAATCTTTTATGATTAAAAATAACTATTTACTCTTAAAGAATAAATATCAGATGTTGTTATCATGTGTTATATAGAATGTACAATTGGCCAGTTTTACACTTCTGTACTATAAACACATGGCCTGTTTTACACGTAAAAATATCAAATCACCTTTCGAAACATTAACTCCCAACGTTAGAGCCTTAATGTGATGATGATGAAGAAGAAGAAGATAATAATAATAATGTGTCTATCTTGACTAAATCATAGCTTCCAAGAAGAATGTGTACCATCCACATATCTGATGCCACGTCTTAATTATGAATAGTTATAGTTAATAATTGGAGGCAGTTTCTTAATTTTCTTCTTCTTCATTCCTTCAAAGTTAGTCATGATTTTTCACTGTGCCATGCACTCAATTGCACGCATGAGGCCATTTTCATGCGGTTTGAGTGTTAAACACTGTTGAGATAAAAACCCTTTCGGACTTGTACATTGCACCTAAAATTTCTCGTTATATTAACCAATATGCATAAATAAATTCTGTAATGTAGACACTCCCACCATTTATTATTTCAGAGTGAATATCCAATTCAGTCTTTAATAATTATTTTAAAGGGATAATGAAGCTCTTAAAAAAAATACTCTTTTTAGTTCTTGATAATTATTTTTGTGAAACTGATTAATCTTTATGCCTTTTTTGTATAAGGACTAATCAGTTTTATAAAAATAAAGATTAAGGATCGAAAAAGATATTTTTTATTAAAAATCTGATTGTCTTTCGAGATAATTATCAGGGACGTTTAGAGTTTTTATCATTAGATAGCTTTTTTTATTATTAAGATTTCATATATATATATATGTGAATTTAATTTTTATATATTAAAAGTATAAAATATTTTATATAATTATTTAATTATATTTATTTTTTTATAATTATTTATATAATCAATATAAATAATAGTTATTTATTTTAACTAATATAACAATACGTAATTAGATATTCGTCTAAAAATATTTTTACATTAATAATATATTGAAATTAATTTTTCTTCATATATAATACGAAATTAATGACGTTACCTATATCCAAATGTACTTTTTATGAGTTTGGGTTTCATTAGTAAATTATATTTGAAAATGAAAATATAAAAAAATAAAAAGATTAATAAAATTGGGTTGCTATCTCCATTGAGCATGAGCACGCAGGTGTAAAAAAATAAAAATAATTAAAAGAACATTATTGCTTTCTTATATTATTGTCTCCATTAGGTTTTGTGGACTGGCATAGTGATGGGATAGTATTCGTTATCCTCCTTCTGCCATCTTCCTGAATTATACAACTTTGTGTTCGTAGAAATCAATGGTGTTATTATGGCATAAAGGAAAGTATACAGTTGTGAGAATTCAATGTGTACGTGATGGAATATATAAATTTGTGAAGAATTAAAGATGGAAAAAGAGAGGTTGAATTACTTCTAATTTTTTTTTCTTGAGAGAGGTTGAACTTCTAAGTTTTCCTTGTGGAAAATTTTCGATTTTAAACTTTTATATATATATATATACGGATCCATGGGGGAAAACATATAGGCCTTGGCCTCTAATTTTTTTGAAGAAAGTTAATTATTATAAGGATATAAAATTATTATATATTATATAATTTTATTTAAAAAATAGAGTAAATAATTATCTTAAATAAATAATTAAATTAGTAAATTCAAAAACAAGTAATAATTTTTAAATTGAGAAAAATATTATTGCCAATTATTTTTGGATTAAATAAATTTTCAAATCTTTAAACATTTAAACTAACTTCTTTTCTCTTTTTAAATATTTTTTTTTATTTTTCACTTATTATCATATAAAAATACTTTAATATTTATAATAACTAAAAAATTTTTATATATTATAATACATAATAAAAGAAAATTATTTTTAAATTTATTTTTTTATGATATTATATTAATGATATTATATTAATAACATACATTAAGTAAATTCATTAAAATAATTATATTTCATAATTTTATTCAAAAATATATTTTAAATGCATATAACAAAGTTATTAGAATAACTTATTTATATTATTTTATAATATATTTTTTATGATATGAAACATAAAAATATAACTTACTGTCACAATAATATTCAATAAAGTATGCTAATAAAAAATAGATAATTTTTATATTTTATCAAATCCAAAATAAAAAGAAAATATAAGAATTAAGATAAAATTTTTTTATAACAAATACTTATTAGTATTTTTTTAATCAAAAAATATTAATTATGATTATATATATTAATAAATATATAATATTAAATTTAATTATATAATATTTTAATTTTTTTTCTTCTACCAAATTTCTAAATCCGTCCCTCTATATATATATATATATATATATATATATAAGAGTGATAATAAAAAATAATATTAACAATTTGAACTTAAATCATAGGATAAATAGTTAAAATTTGATATCTATATTATAAATAACACCAAAGTTATGGATTGGCCAAACGTTTTTTAAAAAGAAAAAAAACTGATTGTAAATAATTCGAGAGAAACATATATAGCATGACGTGTAAATATAGTGTTCATTAATGGATCCCAATATAACTATCTCTTCTTAATAGAGACTTATATTCAGTTATCATGATATAAATATATTTTACTTTTATCTATAATAGGACACATAAAATTTAGAGATGATGAGCAGGTTGAAACTATGAAGTTTTATCATTTAAGACTCCTTCCTTACAAAACGCTGGAGCCTTCCACGAATTTTGATTCCATAATACTTTTTCATATACCATTATAGCTTGCAAGAGTTTATGTTTCCATTATGTTTTTTTTTTTTTTTTTTATAAACCACTTCTATCTACTACGCTATAATCTATATGTGTTGCCAGGCTTTGTATGTAAACTGTGTTCATCTCCTGCAATTCATGTGTATATTTTGAATCTGCTGAAACTTCTAACCAGCTACATAGAATTAAACAAAACTAAAATATAAATAATTTAAAAAAAATTATAAATAAATAATATTAGAGGAGATTTATTTTATGAGAAATATTAAGAATCACAGAATTTATTATTTTTTTATCATTACTTAACCATCAACTTAATTCTTTTAGTATAATTTTTTTAATTTAATAATCTAACAATATATTTATCTCATATTTTTAAATATTGATGATTAACTTTTAACCAAAAATAATAAATTCTATGAAATTTTGGCATTTCTCGTTATTTATGTGAGTTGTACGTCTCAACTCAACTATCATTCTTACTTTTGGTGTGACAACTCTCACTTCGACATATTACTCATGATTTCCCCCTTTAAATTATCTTAGTGTTCATTTTATGTACAAATATATCTTAGTGTTTGATTTTATTTTATTTATTGTTTAATAAAGTTACGTTGTCACGCGCACCCATAATAACATTGACAAGGAAGCTAAGGTGTCAAAGTCTTGTAGGCTAATTAAACAAGTCATGTGAACCTTTATTCTAACTTCTAAGAGCCTATATTTGCTAGACTATGGTTTTGGATTTATATGACACGACACTGCCTGTCCTTCAGGTATCATAGGCCATATATATCACAAAAATACACCTTACAATGTATATTTTTCTATATAATTGATCATTCATGAAGCTTTTCATTCGCATGCTTAAATAATATCTTAATTTTTTTTTAAAGATACTCTAAACCCTACTATTATTAGCATATATCTTTTTGTTTTTTTTTAGCATTATATATATCCTAACTCTACTTTTAGCATATGTCTTAATCAAGCAGGTGTTGGTTATTGTAATCTAGCTAGAGTTTCAATCGTGGGGTTAAAATGCAAGAATAATTATTGAAATATGATCAAGGGAAGAAAATGGATCGGAGCTGCTTTTAGGTTTAAAGATATCTATCATAATAAACTTTGGATGAAGACGCAACTGTGTGTGTGATGAATAGCTGAATAGACTTATCCTTTCAACACGACCCTTCACATAATAATTAAAGTGGTTTTTCAAGAGCCAATTTACTCATGCCAATATCTACTTCACATACGTGACTTCACGTTCTTATGAAGTTAAGATCCTCAAAAATATTATCAAACTAGGAAAATCATTACGAGTGTGGAGTTTTAATTATTGTGTATTAATTGATTTTGGAATTGAGAAAAAAAATAAAGGTTTCATTACCCTGTTTCACTCAACTGAAATGAGTCAATTAGCATAGATTATTTTTGCTTTATGTTGAAGTTCTATCTTTTGAAAATAATAGATATTCAATTCTAAAATTTTATAAATAAAGATTCTCATATTATGTCATCATATAAAATTATTTATTTCAAAAACATAAAATATTAGATAAAATCACATGAATAATTATATATCTAACAAAATTTTAATAGTCAAATGTTAAGTAAATAGTTTTACACTATTTTTAAATTATAGGTAAATACCAAATCGATATCCAAAAAATTCTGATACTGACAAAATGGTATGTAACTTTTGTTATAGACAAAATAATCCCTAAAAGATTTTAAAATTTGACAAGTGTACCCCTGAGCTCGTCAGAGCACATCTCCGACAAGCACAATACTGACGTGATCACCGTAGTTTGGTGACCTAACAAACCCCCTCCAACCCTAACCCTTCCATCCCCAACGTAGTCCGTGCCCTTTCCTCTCTAACGCACTCCCCTCCTCTCCCTCCCCAACGGTTCCCCCTTAATCTCTCACACGCCGAGAACGTTTTTCCTCTCTCTTTACTGATTTGCTGTTTCAGTTCTTGATTTATTGGTGATTTGCTGTAATAATAACAGCCCGCCATAGTAGTATAACAGTCCCCACCCCCGTCCTCGATCTCCCTCCACCTGAGAAACTGACACCAATGTCTTTTTCAAAATACAATATGCCATTTTCGCCCAACAGCAAAAGACCAAGGCACACTAAAACTCAATCCCAAAGACAGACTCAGCGACTTATCCGATTGCGTCCTCCTCCACGTGCTCTTCTTCGTGAACGCCAAACACGCCGTTCAAACCTGCGTCCTCTCGCGTCGCTATAGGAATCTCTAGAAGCTTCTCCCAACCCTCACTCTTCACTCTTCCCACTTTTGGACCTTCAAAACCTTCACCAAATAAGTCTCCACCCTTGTCACCCGCCGCGACAACTCCTCCGCCGTCCTCAACCTCGATTTTGAGCGTCATTGTTACATCGAGCCTCACGTTCTCAAAATAATTGCCAATTATGCGATCTCGCACAAGGTTCGCAACTTAGGTATCTCGGTGAAATGCAATATCATTCACACTCCTTAGGCGATTTTCTCGTACAAGATGTTGGCGTCTTTGAAGCTCTATGTTTGTCTTAGGGATCATATCTACAGAAATACGTTGTTTCCGAAATTGCTTAACTTAACAGTGTTGACGAGCCTACATCTTTAGCTTTTCATGTTCTGTGCTAGCGGCGATAGCGCCAGCGATAAGAGAAACCGTTGGGGAGAGAGGGGGGTAGTGCGTTGGGGAGGGAGAGGGAATGAGGAGTGTCCGTTGGGTAGAGGAAGCGAAGCGGGGTTGCGATGGGAAGGAAGAGGGAGGAGGAGTGTGCGTTCGGGAGGGAGGAGGGATTAGGGTTTGGGGTGGTTTGCCAAGTCACCGAACACACGATGGCCATGTCAGCATTGTGTTTGCTGCAGATTTGTTCCGGTAAACTCGAGGACACGCTTGTCAAATTTTAAAATTATTTAGAGACTATTTTGTTAATAACAAAAGTTAGACACCATTTTATCAGTGCCAAAATTTTTTCAATACTGATTTGATATTTACCCCTTTAAATTATCTAAATTATATTAACTTTTTTGCTTGTCTAACATGGATTAACCTCTCTTAACCTATTTTTTTTTAACATAAATACCAAAAGAATAGTGTTAGGAAACTAATTTTTTAACTAATATCAATTAGTCTTTTTAAAAATTATTTTATTTATCTAAAATTTTAGACCATAAATCAAATTCTTAATTCTAAATCTTACATTATAAATTTTAAATCTTAAATTTTCTTAAAATATAAAAATTCTAGAATTTGAAAAAAAAATAACTAATATTATCAAACTAAAAATTAGTTCCTATATTTTTTCATATCGAAAATATGATCTATCTCTTAACATGGATCTTAGAGATTTAGACTTGCATGCATGTATGTATAACGTTTTTTTTTTCCATAAACAAGGGCTCATTATTACTACTCATCATTATTAGTGGGTTCTTTGATTAGTCATCATCAGCAGCATGAGTAAACCAAGTGATGTTAGGAATTGAAATCAGGATATTATCCACGGGTGTAGGCCAGACCTACTGTTAGCTCAACTTTCATTGTGTGCTTTATAATAAAATAAAGCTTAAAAATTGTAACACCAAAGAAATATTGATCTTGTGATTAAAACGATTGGATTAGGCATGTCTCTATATATTTGCCTACTTTTCTAATATGATATATAATTGGTGGCACGCATGGCATTAATCATATCCACATAAAAAGTGTATGAAGAAGATAAGAGAAGTGGAAGATATACAAGTCCCACACCACATTATTAATGCAAAATTAACTCATACCATGAATAAATTAAAGTAGTTTGTGTTAGATATTAGTGAAGTGTTTAATTTGTGATGATAATGACAATGATTACAAACATATATGTGGCTTGATATTGGACTAAAGTAGAAGTATATATGTTTTTCATGATGATTGACTAAAGAAAGAATTAAGTCAAGCTAGGTTAAGTAGGATGAGATTAAGAGTGCTCGATATTGTTGAAAGATTTTGTATAATTTGTTGAATTAATTAGTTTTATCTTATGAGTTTAATAAGTTTTCTTTTTTATTAGGACAGTGCTATTTTTCTAAAATTAATTAGATTTTGCTTATTCTATATTCTGTGCATACGTGTTTCAGTTAGGTTTTCTATCTCTAACTATAATCAACTGTTTAAGTTTTATGTTTGACTAACTTTTTCTTCGATAACGTTTTAGAACGAAAGTGGGAGAAGGTTGCGTAGAGGCGCCTTCTCGAAACACTTGTTTGTTAGAAAATTGTAGAATTATAAGAGGTTGCGAACGGCTAGGACTTGATGTGTTATTGAATTCATGTTTGTTCTAATTTATGCCTGCAGCTGTTTCCTCTGTGAAAATTGTTATATTTATTTTATGGATGTCTCTGAATTAAGAAAAAGTTATGCCAAAATTTTGTTTAATTGGTTTTGAAACATGTTTGGTTTGTCAGAAAATGATATTTATATTTGGCAGAAGATTCTAATTATAGGGTACACTCTGCCAAATTTTCTAAAAAATTTTATCATTTGTATTGTTCGTTGAATTCTAGGGTATGTGTTTTAATATGATTCCAAGTCATCGTCTATGAATATATAATAGAGATAACGATAGACAGGGAATTAAAACTTAAATTCTTTGAGGAGGTTGACGTGTTTATTGCGCATGTCTTCAGCATGAAACCGTTTAGGTCTGAAGGAGTTTCTAGGTGTCTATGTGAAAAGTGTCGGCTGACTAAGTGGTTAAGACTTGCGGATATAATGCTTCACCTCTAACGTAACGGGTTCAAGGATGGGTATTGGATGTGGATAAAATATAGAGAAGTGGATGAGCAGGGAATTAACCGGCCTACCTTGAATTTGAATAGGTCCGATTGTCAATCAACGAGGGTTCGGGTGGTGAGAGAACTAAACATGGAAAAAGTGACTTGGTAGAGTAACCAAGAGAGATACAACGAGATGGTGCTTGAACAACAGGTGTTACGAAATTGGAAGAGGCTGAACAAGAGCCTAACTCGGAGGCAAAGAGATTTTATCTTCTGTTAGAATCTGCTGCGAGACCATTGTTCGAGGGGTGTGTTCATTCGGAGTTGTCTGCATGTGTTAGAATAATGAGTATTAAGTCAGAGTCAAATTATACCCAATAGTCTTTTGATAATTTGGCCACCCTTTGCAATGAACTGGTACCTGTTGGGACAATTGGCATCCCCCGAAACCACTACAAAGCAAAGAAGCTAATTTTAAAATTGTGTCTAAATTCAGTGAAAATTGATTGTTTTTTGAATGGTTGTATGCTATATTACAATAGGGATGCAGATCTAACTGAATGTAGATTCTGTAGATCACCGAGGTTCCAAGCTAATAGAGAACAGATTGGTAAACACCAGTTAAAGAAAGTTCCAATGAAATGGATGTACTACTTGCCATTAATTCCTAGGCTGAAACGATTGTATACATCGATGAGTTCGGCCCCTCACATGACCTGGCATAGTAACAACAAGAGAGATTATGGAATCATGACGCATCCATCACACGGAGAAGCCAGAAAATATTTTAATCGTGTCCATCCTACATTTTCAAGCGAGCCAAGAAACGTTCCTAGCTTTGTGCTCTGATGGGTTTGCACCGAATTCCAATTTCGGTAACGTGTACTCTTGTTGGCTTGTAGTCGTGACACCTTAAAACCTGAGTCCCGAAATGTATATGAAGGACTCATACATGTTCCTAACTTGCATCATACCTGGTCCCAGCAATCCAAAAGCAAAAATAGATGTCTTCTTGCAACATTTGGTGGATGAGTTAAAGGAGTTGTGGATCTATGGTGTAGAAATATATGATATTTCGATGAAGATAAACTTTCAACTACGTGCTACATGATGTGGACCATTAACAACTTTCCTGCATATGAGATGTTATCAGGTTGGTCCACTCAAGGCAGAATGGCATGTCTCATTTGTATGGAGGATACAGAGGAATTTTTATTGACGAATGGTGGTAAGAATTTGTGGTTTAATTTCCATCGAAAATTTCTCGACATGGATCATCCTTTTTGGCACAGCAAGGACTCGTTCAAAAAGAATACAACTGAACAACAAGAGGTACCCGTGAGATTAGGTGCTAGGCAGGTTTGGCATCGTGTTAGTAGAATCCCAAGGATTGTAGATAACGGCGCAAGTATGAGACCTCCGAGATATGGTAGGGAGCATAATTGGACTAAATAGAGTATATTTTAGGAGTTGCCATATGAGAAAGACAACTTAGTTCGACATTTTCTTGATGTGATGCACATTAAAAAAATGTGTTTGATAATATCATGCACACAATAATGGACGATGATCGAACAAAGGATAACGATAAGGCATAGATAGACTTGGTGGACATTTGCAGGTGCCAGATCCGAACTTAAAGAGATTTGATAACGGGTGGTAGGCTAAACCAAAGGCAGTGTTATCTCTAACAAAGGACCAAAGATAAAATTTTTGTAAGTGGATTAAAGAATTAAGATTTCCTGATGGTTACGCCTCTAACTTGAGCAGGTGTGCAAACATGTCACAGGGTAAGCTTTCTGGGTTGAAGGGTCATGATTGTCACATCTTCATGGAGTCTTTCGTTCCTATCACTTTTAAAGAACTTCCATCCAATATCTGAAAATTCCTCACAGAAATAAGTGAGTTCTTTAGAGAGTTATATGTTATGAAACTTAGCATTAATGATCTCACAATCATTGACAAGAACATTTCTATCATACTTTGTAAGCTAGAGAGGATAATCCCTCTATCCTTTTTTGACATTATGCAACATTTCGCAATCTACTTACTGTATGAAGCAATATTATATGGTCTAGTCCAATTTCGATGGATGTACCCATTTGAGAGGATGATTGGTTCATTCAAGCGTATCATGAAGAACAGAGCTCGGATTGAGGGCAGCATCTGCAAAGCATTCCTAGCTAAGAAAACATCCGCATTTTGTTCATTCTATTTTTAGAATAAAGCTTTACATCCAAGTCATAACCCTAACCAAGTCCAACCAAGTATTTTAAATTCATGTGCTCACATTTCACTATCATCTCTTTTTCTTCTCATTCTTCGATATCTCTCTCTTTCGTTATTGTCATCACTAACAATACCAATATTTTGCTAAAATCTTTATTAGTTCTGATTTTCTCTGGTATCATCATTAAATAATTTTAGTTCATTTCTTAGTTTAATTGAGGTTTATTTAGATCCAAAAATAAATTGGATGTGTTTTTGTTGATAATTGAGACTTTTTGACTTCTTGTTCAAATTTGAACTAATTTCAGTTCATTTGTATGTTAATTAAGGTACACTTGATGCTGCGTATAAGTATTGACCAATTTTTTTATTTCTTAAGTAATTTTGGTTCATTTCTTAATTTAATTGAGGTTTATTTAGATCTAGAAATGAATTGGATGAGTTTTTTTTACTGCTTGTTAAAATCTGAACTAATTTTGGTTCATTTGTGTATTAATTGAGGTTCATATGATACTGCTGATAAGTATTGACCAAAGTTTTTATTCTTTAAGTAATTTCGGTTCATTTCTTAGTTTAACTGAGGTTCATTTGGATCCAGAAATGAATTCGATGTATTTTTGTTGATGATTAAATCTTTTTTACTACTTGTTCAAATCTGAACTAATTTCGATCCATTTATGTGTTAATTGAGGTTCATTTTATATTGCTAATAAGTATTGACTAAATTTTTTATTTTTTAAGTAATTTTGATTTATTTTTTAGTTTAATTAAGGTTCATTTGGATCCAAAAATGAATTCGATGTGTTTTTGTTGATGATTGAGCTTTTTTGACTGCTTGTTCAAATTTGAACTAATTTTGATTCATTTGTGTGCTAATTGAGGTTCACTTGATGCTGTTGATAAGTATGGACCATTTTTGTTTTTTTTAAGTAATTTTGGTTTATTTTTTAGTTTAATTGAGGTTCATTTGGATCCAGAAATGAATTGAATGTGTTTTTGTTGATGATTGAGTCTTTTTGACTGCCTGTTCAAATCTGAACTAATTTCAGTTCATTTGTGTGTTAATTGAGGTTCACTTGATGTTGTTGATAAGTATTGACCAAATTTTTTATTCCTTAAGTAATTTTGGTTTATTTCTCAGTTTAATTAAGGTTCATTTGGATCCAGAAATAAATTTGATGTGTTTTTATTGATGATTGAGCTTTCTGACTACTTGTTCAAATTTGAACTAATTTCGGTTCATTTGTATACTAATTGAGATTCACTTTATACTACTGATAAGTATTGACCAAATTTTTTAGCAAAGAATAATGAAATTATTCATTATCACTTTATTCAATTGCATTAGATTCTATTCCATTCTATTCAATTTGTCTTGAAAGTCATCCCAATTTTTGGGATAAATTATTCATCGACAATACACCTAAACAGCAAATGAACCAAAATATTATTATAAACTCAGAAACTCTTGTAATTTCAGTGCATTTCTGAGTTAATTGTGTCGTAATATGTGATTTTGGTGCATTTGGTCTCGTTGTCCTGCACAATTCAAAATTCTTCTTCATCCTCCTCATCATCTTTCGCTTCATCTTCTTCTTCTTTTTCATATTTTTTTCTTTATCTTCTCCTTATTTTATTTTCTCAAAATTCTTCTTGATTTACTCTCTTGAAAGGAATAAAACCAAAAAAAAGAGAAGAAAATATCAAACAGCAAAGAAGAATAAATGACTGCAATAACATGAAAAAGATGAGAAGAAGAAGAAGAAACAAAAACAAAATGTAGCAACAACACCAGCTATAGAAAAAGGAGGAGGAGGCGCACGAAGAACAAACGCAAATTGAAGCGGTTTCATTTGTGTTAGTGAAGCGTGTGTGTACATGATACGTATAATGAAAGTTATTTTTATTGGGTTTAGACCAACTTGGTTGGACTTGGTTGCCAAAAAAGCTTGAATGTGTAGCAGCTCTCATTTTCAGCCTCATGTTGAGTTACGTAGAATAAGGGTTGAAAGGAACGATGAGAGAGGAGAATTCTCGTCAAGTGGAACAACATACCCAATCTTTGCTTCGGAAGAAGCTGCAATGGGTGCGGACAGCGAATACTGGTTAGAGCATAAGGAAATCAGTGTTGCATATCAATATGGTTGCTTAACTGTGACCATATTTTACTCCACCTCATGTGAGTTTTTTAAATTTTTGTAAATATTGCAATCAGTAAGATTCTAACTTCTTAATCTAATCAAAACTTCTTTATCCTATTGTATCATATAGATTATTCTAAGAGGCAAATCCTGATATCTCATTGAACAATTTTTCATGTTGGTTTAGAGAATATGTTAGGGTGCATCTAGTTGACACAACAGATTCAAAACTAGTTGTACTTAGTTGTGACCCAATGAATAAGGACACTAACTACCTAATATACAATGTTAATGAATATCAGTTCTATATCTTACAGTGGTTGATTGGAAAGAAAAAAGATAATATCGGAGTTTGGGTTTGTGGGGATTCAGGCGAGGTCATTCTTATTGGTTTGGTATGTTGCACAACATAATTGAATTAGAGTATTTCTGTAGCACTACGTACAAGGGTGTGTGTTTAAATGTGAATGGTATGATCCAAGTTTGCGATAAGAAACACGAAAGCACAAGGATTACGATATCACTGAAGTTAATGTAACCAGAAAATATAGACACTACGATCCTTTTATTCTACCTTAAAATGCACGACAGGTATACTATTTGCCTTATCCGAGTTCATGCGAGTTTAGTTGTGTGTTTGTGGTTAAGACTAAGCTAAGAGGTCGTATCAAGTCTAATGATAGGACAAAAGTTCAGGAACCTTACCAGATTGATGATCCAACTCCTTCGAAAATAGTGGTTGATACTGGTGAGCCAATCACCCTTAAGTCGGCTGTTACGGATGATAATATCATTGACCTTGGAATAGATGACAACGCACTACCACCAGAGGATGACGATCTTCAAGAAGAAGGTGGGGTCGATGGCGACGAAGAAGAGGAAGACAAGTTTGATGATCAGAAAACTATTTCGGAAAAATAGGATGGTGAACTAGAGGAAGAAGATGATGAATCTGAATAGGTTAATGTAAATATAGTTCTATGATATGTATTTCTTTACCAAACTTTAAGAAGAATGTAATATAATTAGCATTGTTTCAAATATTTCAATTACCATCATTCCGTATTTTTACTTTGTGTATTTGATATTTCACACCAAGTTTAAAGCATTGTTTAAATTACTAATTATCAAGGTACATTATAGATGGACGGAAAAAAGGTTATTAAAAAAATAAAAAAGACTATTGTCGAAATATACCGACGATAACAGTCCAGTCATTTTTTCAAAAAAAATATAAAAAAATATTTCCATCGTCATTACTGTTGGATTAATCCGCCGGTAAAATGACACGGAGGCGTATAATTTGGTGCCAACGTTACCATCGAAAAATTTTCGACGATAATATTCAACAGATTCTATTTTCTTATTATTTATATTCAGTTGCTACATCGGACGTAAATTATCGTAGGATGCAAAAAATCTACTAGTAATATTATCGGCAAGATTTACTCTATTGTATAAATACCGTCGCAAAATCTAACAGTAAATATTATACTATTGAATTGTATTCGTTTTTTCAATGATACTCAACGTTTTTTTTTTAAGTGAAATTGACACGAGACTAGACCTTAAAGTTTTGACATCTCGTTCGTTTTTACGGGTAAAATGTGATGTCACTTTGAAAGGTCGTTTGATCCGTATTTTTTATAAAAATAAAAAATATATATTTTAATTTGGGTTCAATATTGTTTAGCTTTTATTTTTTTTTTTTAATATTTGTTTGTAAGATTGTTCGAAGCATATTGCACAAAAACAAATAAACAACAAGAAAATGACATTTGCTATTTTTATTTTTTAAATTTTTACAAAATCATGAAAAAAAATAAAAAAGGATAGTACATTTCTCATGGATCTAACTTTGCTTGTCCCAGAGATCCAACAGGCTTCAAGTCATTTCCCATTTATTCCAATGTTTTAAGAGTAACACAATTTGAATGTGGCGCCTGTCCAAAGCAATCAAGCAATATATCATTGTAAATTGTAACCATAGCTTTGGAACTAACAACTGTCCAATACTAAACCCAATGATTTCCTGCAGGGCCATTTTGCTTTGGATCCTTATTACATTGCTAAGTTTTTGGGGCCAGGATATTGATCCTAAGGAATCTAGAATTCCAAATTTTTTTTTTTCCCATAACTTCATGATTTTCATCAGACCAATAATAAACATTAAAATTTGTCGCCTAACACAAGTGGAAGTTGCATCGGTTTCTTAAGCAACACATATTACGGCATCGATTTTTAGAGACGACGTGTATGCAACAAATTTCATGACAAGCTTCCTATCCATAGAAGATAATAGAACCTAGATACCATAATTCAATGATGACAAATAAAATCAGAATCAAACAAAAGTGTGGGTTAGAGTAAAAAGCATCACTTTCTTTAATCAGTAATCTCAAATACATGTCTCTGGTATCAAGAAATGGTGTAGAAATTAAAGAACCATAACCCATATAAAATGGTTAGTGTTAGTGTTCAAACAAGATTACAATAAAAGGAAACGCCACCAGATATTTTGTGAAAAAGTATAATTCCTTTGCAATGTTAGGTTTTATGTACACCCCAAGTCCCTAACATTGATTTTTCACATTTTTCTTTCACACGTTTTTTCTTTCACATCTCGTTCTTGTTAACCCCATTTGTATTTATAGGTTACTCAAATTTATCCCTAAGATAATTTATGTTTGGGCAAAGTATTATTTTAGTTCTCAACATTTGGACCGAATGTTAATTTAGTTCCTAACGTTTTAAATATCTTATTTCAATCTCCAAATTTTTAAACGTCCTATTTCAATTTCAAAAAAATTTTAAGCAAATTCAATATTATCCCACCATTAAATTTGATATAATCAATTCGCATATTGAAAAGTCAATGACATTCGATTTTAGTATGCAAAGTAAAATTGATCCACCAATAATCACTAATATAAAAGTTTTTTCTTTGATTTTGAAGTGCTAATGATTGATTGTTTGGATTTGAAATTTTGTGCAAAAAGAAAATTAAGGAGAAAACAGTGTTACAATAAGATTTTGGTTATTTTTTTCTAAGACATAAAAGAAGATATGACTTAAATAGTAACGTTAT
This sequence comes from Arachis stenosperma, assembly GCF_014773155.1. Classification (NCBI taxonomy): domain Eukaryota; kingdom Viridiplantae; phylum Streptophyta; class Magnoliopsida; order Fabales; family Fabaceae; genus Arachis; species Arachis stenosperma. The sequence goes on from NC_080383.1 coordinate 84,886,535, forward strand.
TAACGTCTATGTCACTCATTCCATTAACTATTAGTGTCAAATTTAACAATAGAACAACATTAAACTTGTTTAATTTTTTTTAGGATAAAAACAAGACGTTTAAAACGTTAGGAGTCAGATTAGGATTTAGTCCAAACATTAGAGACTAAAATATTACTTTACCTTTATTTTTTTAAATTGGCTTTCAAAAAATTTTATAGATACAACCGTAAATCAAATTGGTTCTTTTGTAAGTTAAATAATAATATATATGCTAAATGCACATTGCATGATGGAAAGACAAATTAATGCCCATGTTACAAAATGATCAATTGACATGCTTATAATTATTATTGGTTTTGTAACACAATATTAACCTACCATGCTATTATGTCACATGGTAGTTAATGTGACATATCATTATCTAATTCACAGAAAGATAAATTTGACTTACGATTATATTTTTTATAAACTACTGTAATTAACAAAATCTTTTGAAAACTAATTATAAAAAGAATTTAATTTTAATATATTGTCAGTATAAAACCATTTTACACGTGTATCCAATCACATTACGTCATATTAGCAAAGATAACTACTTTTTATTTTGAACACGTGAATAGTTATTTAAAAGAACGGTTTTAATTAAACAACTGAGTAAAAACATTTTATACTGTTAGTGCATCAAAATTAAACTCTTAAAATTTAAAGTATCTTTCACGAACAAATTTGAATAGTAAAATTTATATCCTACTCTACATGCAAGTTGCAACTAAAAAGAGGTGTGCTCAAAATTAGGAAAAGCCTATGATGGATTAACAGATAACCAAAGGAACATTGCTGTCATCTTTACAATTATCAATAAACTTAAAGTAAAAATTACACCTGTGCCTTAAGAGCTATATGCCTCAATCAACAAAATATTGAAAACTTTGAGGCAAAAAGCACCTGCTACAACTAAATCATCATCAATTTCATCCAGTTAGAATTCCCAGAAAAGAATTCAAACTGAGTTTCAAGTCCTTGTAATATTATCACACACAGGGTTACTACGTCCATAGTATACATACATGCTGCAATTACCATTTGGTGGATGGTGTTCAATTGATGAATTCATGGCCTTATTATGAGACTGATCAATTCTCTCTACTCTCTCAGTATGACCCTTTTCGGGGACGAACCTGGTAAGTGGCCGACTATTCGAAAATTTCCTGTAGGAGTTTTTCGGGGTGAAGTTGAAGATGGATGCCAATGGATCCATGTTATCACTGTAATCTACGGTACTGAAGGAGTCCCTAGTGCTCTCCGTCGTGAAAGATGCCTCGTCTGAGCTTGTGAAAAGGGACCAGTCACTAGACGCTGCATCCGAGAACTCGTGCCTGATGTTTTCGAAATAAGTTTGTGTTACTGGCAGGACGTTTCTGCTGGTGCTTCTTCTGAGGAAGCCATTGGCAGAGTTGATTTGTCGAGGGGCAACGTCTGCTCTGGTATCGACCAAAGATTCAGGGATGACAAATTGGCTGTTGTTTCTGCTATGTCCGGACTTGGAAGGCTTCTGTGGTTCTACCGGGCAGTGTTTTGAATAGTTGGGAACCGATTGCTGCATGTTTTTCCCGGAAAGTTCAACTAGCGGGCGCGGACAAGATCTATAAAACAGTGACTAGATATATAAGCTTGACCAAAGATTGGAGTTTGACAAAACGACTAGTGAAAAATAAGGATCAGACTTATTGATGAAGTATACATTGAAATTCAAAATATTTATTTTTATAACGAACTTACATTAGTTGATCATAATAAAAAAAAAATCTATAATTAAATGCAGTATTAGAATGCTAAAATATTATCAAAATAATTTACTCATGACCTACTAAGTTTCACTATAATCATGGACAAAGGAAACAACATTATAACAGTAGTATCAGCTTAATCTCTACCTCATGTAGAATAAGATATATGCACCTTCTGACATCACCTGGTTAATTAGCACTGGCTGAACCTGTTAATAGAGTAAACACTCAGAATCTAAAAACAATGTCTAAACTATATATTTTCCGTTTAGCAACACAACTTTGAAAATATGACACAAACAGAAGGCAAAAGAAACTGTTCTGCATGTAAGCAATAAACATTAACTTTGCTGTCAGTAAAAGTGCATAATTAATAAAGTCATCTTTAAAGTGTGAATGTATAATTATAGTTAAGAAATTCAAAGCAAAGAGCCACAATAATGCTTTTTAATAGGTCTTACTCTTTAAAGTTTGTCTTGAATCTAATCAACAGTTTGTCATATCAAAATGAAACTCTTCAAATATAAAAAACTATTCTTCACTTCAGCACCCAACTAAAAATATATATGAAAACCCCAATTTTGACAGAGTAATTATTCTTTAATGGGTTTAGCTAACATGTGTCCTAAGGGCTGATAAGCTTACCACTAGTGGAAAGTTTGAATGTTTTCATTTAATGAATACAAAACAAATGCATTGAAAACTTAAATTTTTTATATTTTCAATAAAACTTTCTTATTTTGTAATCTGAACATGTGCCCTTAGGGCACATGATAGATAAACCCTTCTTTAATTTACCAATCATGGAAGTGCAAACCCTAAACCACAATGAATGAAGCTTTTCTATACAAAATTATCAATATTTCAAGAGACAGCCTTCGATAGCACCATCTAGTCACAAATGTGTTAAGGTCTTAATACAAATTGTTAAGGGGCGAAAAGGTATATGCAGTAAAGTGCATGTTTCATGCAAATATTGCAAACCAAACAATATATTTACCTCGCTATCATCAATCCTGAACCAATTGCCTTGCAGATCTTTCACATACGAAATGTAATGTCCAGAGAAAGATGCATTCAGTGTGTCCAGGTGTACGACAACAGCATAAAGCATATAGAGTGGGGGAACATCACCCATCCCCGTCATGAAAGGTATCATATCGAGCATTTCAGGAAAAGTTATGTACTTGTTAATTTTGCCATATCTTCCTTCCTGATGATTCAAAGCCAGAAATAATAAATTCCAATGAGTCAATATATGAAGATTGAAGCAATTTGAAAATTGAAACACAATCAAAATATCTACATGGGCATGCTTACATTACAAGAACAATTTGATACCTGAAATCGCTTCAACACAATAGTTAGGATGTTCGGAGCTTCATGTACGCTCAGTTTCTTTCTAGCACGAACATATGCAGTGCAACTGGTTCAAAATGTGTAGAGAAAGGTGAGCATCTTCAGTAATAGTAAATATCTAAATAAAAAGCTCTTTGATTTTCTCTTTTCCTCATTTTTCAACCAAAACTAAAATTAACAAACTAAATCACGAGTAACTATGACAGATGGACAATAGCTTCAGACCTTCCACATCTGTACATATTTTCACCATCCAAATCTTCAGGGGAAGTAAATTGAGTCAGGGCATCTTCCAGTGACTCAACCCAACCCAATATCTCCAAGGTTAGGTCCATAATATTCTCATACCTTTCTGATTCATGGTTACAATTCAGACATTTAACCTGTAGACATCAAATTTCAGTATTTCGTTAAACATGCAAAATTAAGGATAAAAGGCAAAAAATAGTTCTACAACGGAAAACTTGTGGTCAAAAATAAATGAAACACGTGATACACACCTTGGATTGAAGACGACCACCAAACGTATGTTGTATGAAAGTTGTTTCTTGTAGTCTAGGATCAACCTTTTTCTCACCACCAAGTCCCTCCAAGCATATAGATTGCATTGACGCAATAAGAAGCCTATATATGACATTTTATCAAATATTAGCTAAGCATAAGTTTCAGGACACTGTAAGACTTCTTTATAAAAAGAGAAAATTACAACAATATACTAAATATACATGAAACTACGTTTTGAAAGTTAAAAGATAGCCACAGATGAAACCTTAGAATCCATAGAAAAATAATAAGGCTTCAATAAGTTTTTAGTCTTCATATAATAGATTTTTGGTTTTGATCTCTATAAAATTTTCTTTTGGTTTTAATCCCGTAAAATTTAAAAGGTTTGGTTTTAGTCCCTGCTGTTAGTTTTTGGTCCCTATAAAGGTTTCCTTTTGGTTTTGGTTTGGTAGAATTTAAAAGGTATTGGTTTTAATTACTGACGGTAGCTTGTTTCATTAAGTGCTGACATAGTGGATTAAATACTGATGTAACACGTCTTGCCATGTCAACATTTCAGCATGTCAGGTCACCATTTAGTCTGCTACATCAACACCTCATGGAGCAAAATAATGGCAGGGACTAAAACCAAAATCTTTTAAATTTTACTGGACCAAAACCAAAAGAAAATTTTTATAGGAACCAAACACTCATTTAAACCAAATATTAAAACAAATTAGCAAGGCAAACTCAGACCTTAAAAATTCATGAGCATCTTCCTGACTTCCATCACCCATGTGGCAATTTATACTCCGCATGTGCCAAAGTATCCTACTAGGAGATAGAGGGTCTCCGTTTTCTCTCAAAATTATGATGTGCTGCTCCAGTTCACACATGAGACACCAATCTTTAGCACAACCTAACATTAAAGGAAAACAGACAAAGTTCACATAAATGACTTGAGAGAATATTGAGTCTTAACATTCTTTTTTTAGTGAAAAGATGGAGAGAGAATGGAAAATACAGGCTTTTGAATGTGATCTATAAAGCAAATAGACAACAAGGGGCTTCGTAGAAGTCAAGCACTGCAAGACAGCATTCGCATAGCAACTGCAAAATAAAAAGATTAAAAAAGAAAATATCAACTCTACAAAATATACTGAAATAGGTCTAAACCAAAATTTCCCCATAAAGCTGTCCTCGAAGGAAATCAAAGCTCATTTTGAAACATATATTTACTCACTAATTACCGAATTTCTTTATACTTTTTTTATCACAATCCCAAAATATTAAAAGCGTCATTCCAGTATTACCTGTTCCCACAATTCAACAGGCCCCTGGGGCATATGCCAAAGATTTCACTCTGAAAAATCTTTACAAATTCCTCATAAGGAAACAACATCTGAGACATAATCAATACATTAGAAAGTTAGTACAGGCATCAGTCTCTAACTAGTAGGAAAAGGGAAAAATTGCATTCGTCATATAAAACTAACCTTCATCTTCTTTATCTTCTTACACCTTGCACCACTACCTTCAGGGGAGACCATTACAGTTGGTTTTGATGATTTCCTCAAGCCCATCATTTTCATAATTCCAGTGCTTGCAGCCCCGTTACCACCATGCAGAGGGATGGCATCTCTGTTTTCAATGGTTTCTGTATAATGAACACAGATTTTTGTTGTTACAACAGAATCAAGGTAACAAAATGGCAGTTACCCTATCGTTGAATAATTAAACAAACTCGGATTATATAAATCATCTACACTAATGCGATAAATACGTAGAACTAACTTTGTTCATCTGCAACTTTTCCTTCTCTTTCTGAACAACAAAAATCTGTTGATGTCTTTGATGTTGACTTCGGTGATTTTGACTTTGGTGATTTAGAAGATTTGGTCTTAGAAATATGTGACATCTTTTTGGCCTTCACACTTCCTTTCATTATCATGTCAGAAGAGCAATCATATTGTGCTGCTTCTTCAGAATGACAATTTCCTCCTCTAACTATGTTTCCTTTGTTAGTAGCGTTGTCTTTTTCAAATTCTTCTACATTTTCATTATTGTTTACCGCACTTGACACATTTGAGTGTCCATGGTTGTTTCTCGGTACAAATGCATTTCCATATTGACTCTGATAGTTACGACCCTCGTAGACTACATTTCTTGATGCATCCTGTCCATTGACATGAACTCCGAAGCCATCAGAGCAGGACTTTCTTGAAGTTTCTTCCTCCAACATAGAATACTCATTATTCATTAACTGCAGGAACAGTTTAAGATCATAATCAGAGATTTGATTTGATGAGTTCATAAAATGTATGCCAGTTCAATATCAAAGTAAAACAAGTAAACCTTCTGTCCCGTAAATGCGTCCTTTGATACCACACTCGAAGAGGAAGAGCTAGCAACCTTATGATCAGTAGACTCAATTGGTGACTTGTGGATAGATCCATTATCTCTTCTCCTAGTTTCTCTGTTGGATTTATAGGAACTTCTTCTCTCCAAAGTGGAAGGTTGAGAACTATTATAAAGGGAAAAATCAGATGTAGCAGGAGCAGCAGTTCCAGTTAGAGGGGGAACCAAATGATCTAAAGGCACACTCTCCCTTGGTGTCTGCTTCAAAGTGTGTCCAAAGAACTGGGTGTTCATGCTTTCATAAAAGCCATTCTCATGACTGAACTCATCGAATGAACCGCTCAGAGAAAATGAGCCTGTTTTTTGTGTTTCCAATTGTTGGCATTCTTGCTTGTGAATTTGCCTCCAGTGGATTATCTGACAATTCCCAGAGCTGCAAACCACTTCCAGCTCAAATTTTAAAAAGTAACTTAAAGTAAACCACAACATTCTCCTCAATAATTACAATGTTGAAGAAGAAAATCACTATACAGATAATAGAGTTGCTGAAATTTAGGTTGCAGAATAACCCATCAAAGGGCCACCAGTTTGTACGACACGGGGGATAAATAGACTAATGTGAATACTACACTCTCTAGCTCCATTTCTTTTCTATTACTACATTCCATTTTATCGAAGTGACAGTTATTAGTGGGCAAACAGAGCAGTTAAGAGGCATTGAGACAAACAGGTTACCTATCTAAAAGTTATTTGAGCCGAGTACCAATGAGGCAAGTAGGCAACAGCTATCTATCTTAAAACTATTTGAGCACATTACCGGTGACAAGCCAATTCTTCTAGCCATGTGTTTATTAACAACAATTGGCAAACCTAAGGGTATATTGCCCTTCTAAACTGATTACGCACAACACATTTCATAGTTTACATTTTACTTGGCAGTGTGTAATATCAATCTAGTTTGAAGACATTTATCCTTACAAACAGATTCAAAGATGCTTCAACAAACATTTAATTAAAAACGTAAAACAAATGCAATTAGTTAAAAGAATTACCAATATCTAACAGCCTTGCATCTGGAGCAGCGAGTCTTGGATGGGGCCGAGCACCGGGCACATTGCTGATGTTCACTCTTCTTTGATAGAGGATGAAGTTCACTCTTAGAAGCAATCTTAGAAGAAGGCACCAGAGGAATCAAATCAGGGACGGCCATTTCCTCTGCTCTCAAAGCTTCTTCGGCAGCCAACTGAGCAAGCAAGCTTATCCTATCTCTCTTCTTAGTAGTCTCGCTCCATTTTCCAAGTAAGATATAAGCCACCAAAGGAAATACAACCAGGACCAGAAACAGGAGAGGAATATCAGATTCACGCGGTTCGAGCATATCCCCACCAGCATACTCATGTCCAGTTTCCACCCAGACACTAATCAGTGTATGATCATTGATCACCTATAAGTCAAAGTAAATAGCATCTATCAAACCATTCAAACCTTTCAAGTTTCTTTCTGCTATTAAAAATTATATTTAGAATTCTTAAGTTAATTATATTAGTTTATTCAGTTTAGAACAAATAAACAGTGAAAAAAAGTTGGAACTGTTAAGCTGAACTCCTTCTTTGAGTAATAAGCTATTCAACTACCTTGTATATAACCCCATACAATCATGGCTTGTTCATTATTTCATAGCACAGAAGTAAGTAACACATAAAAGTTTGTCAGAAAAGGAAAACCAGTGCTCTTCATGTTACAATGCAGTGCCATCATGATTTGACAGAATTCTAAATTTACTGAAAGAAGAAAATAAAAAGTATAAACAAATCTTTCATATTTGACAAATGACAAGAAATTTGACCGAAGTCTACATAGCCATGTTATGTTTTTAGCAACCAGTTTTCAACAAAACAAGGAACATAAAACTGCTCTAATTAAATACGATTTCACCAACACACACCTCAAAAGATGTCAACAGTGGTAGACCAATCATTGCACAGAAACAAGGCAAAGGCCACATAATAAAGAAAAATAAACAGCACCAAACCTCTTCCATTGTGCCCACAACTCTAATTTTATATTCAACTAACACCCATTTAAGGAAAAATACCCAAAATTTCACAATTCGGAAGAGAGAATGTGACAAAGCACTCCACCTAAAAAGATGCTTTCACCAAAAGAAACCACCGAACCACCCTCCAAAAAAATAATTAATTAAATCATTTTTTCTTCAAACAATAGAAAATTTTCAACTCTCCAGTTCCACATAACAACCCAAAAGAAAAAAAGAAAAGAAAAATCTTGACAAAACCCAGAAAAGATATAGTAGCATGTACCAATCTCAGATTCAAAGTACAATGGAAGCTGAAGAAAGAAACAATGCAATGCAAGTAAGAAGCTTTGAAGCATTACCTTCAACAAAGGGGAAGAAATCTGAGCAAAACCCACCAACACTACACCTCTCTATTCTTCTCTTCTTCTTCAACAGATTCGTTGATTCCCTCTCTTTCACTTCAGAACTTGTGTAACCCCATAATACCCCTTTTCTTTAACGTTTGCGAGGGTAATGTTACGCTGTGGCCGCACTGTGAAATATTTCAATAAAGTTGGGACACGTGGCGAAATATAAACTGTTGGATTAGATTTAGGGTTTTGGGACGTCAGATGTGGGGGTCCCGGAATTGTGCTTGTGTTAGTGGGACCCACGTAGATGATGTTCCCAATGATTCTCCAAGGGTGCCACGTGTACGGGGGATGCATTAATAAGAGCATAATTGTTGGTCAGAGTGGGAATTTTGAACGGTGGGGAAGAAGAAATTATTATAATAATAAACTTTTTGATCTGAGGCATGTGATGTGAGAGAGCCATGACAGTCCTTTTGCTCCGAATATTACAATGTCAGTGGTAAGAAAATTGGAAACTGGAAAAAATAAAATAGAATACTAAATTAATTTAAATTAAAAAATAAATCACATAAGACCAGAGAATCAATAATTTTTGCATCATTAATAAAAGCGTTCGGTAGAATGTTGGGCTAAAGTATAAGCTGAAAAATTTTTTTATTTTTAATTTTTTTTATATAAAATTATTTTTAAAATTTAACATAATTTTAAAATCGATCTTTAGATTAAATATTATTTTTTTATCATAATATCTCTTTTTTCTATCACAACATCTTTTTTTCTTGTTCTTTAGATGAAAAAATAGAAAAATCAGAAGCAGAAATAAACACAAAATTAGCGGCGATAACTGTAAAACAGTGACGAGTATTTGAGTGACAGCAGCGACAATAATTCTTTGCTTCTTCTCCGTAAATAGTTTTAGATCTCCTTCTCTTCTTTTCTTTTATGTCGTTAAATTTAAAATATTAGATTGCAATAAAATGATGTTGTTGTTCTTGAATTTGAATATTATATTGTTGAATATTGTGTATTGTTGTTGGTGCTTCATTAATGATTTTTTGTGGTTTTTTTTCTTTATTAATGGTTTCTATGTTCTTTTTTTTAATTTAATAATTTTTTTGTTAGGAATAATTTAGTCTAGAATTTAAGATTTAAGTCAAAACAATGATTTTAAAATTATGTTAAATCTTAAGGATCATTTTATATGAATAAAATATTTAAAAAGAAAAAGAAAAATTTTAATCTATACTTTAAGAATCAAAATCGTATTTAACCCTTAATAAAATTTCAAATAATGATAAGTTTGTTCAATTTTTTGTTTCTGTTTGAATTAGTTTATTTACTTTAAGACATGAGGTCCCTTAATATTACTCACTTGTGTTAGTTAAATATAAATATATTAAATAACCTTGTTTTATTTTATTTTTTATGAATAAGATTATGAATTTAAAATAAGTTTGTAATTTCATAATTCATATCATTGCATAAAATGTTTAAAATTTCTCATTTCATATTATTTTGTACTGATTTTTCATTTCAAATATATTATATCTTATTTTATTATATCAATTATTTTATGTGTATATAAAAAATTAGTCATTAATTTAATTATTCATATAATATATATATTAAAATATAAAATAAATTAAATAATACATATATTTATATATAAATATATAATAATTAATTTAATTAGTAATTTTTTTTATCTACACATAAAATCTTTTAGATTTTATTTATATCATTTAACTAATTACAAAACATAACCCTGTTAAAATTTGATATAGTCTCGTTATAGTAACGAGAGGTGTGTTTGGGGTTCACGTTGAGGAACAAAAAAGCTCGTTTGAACGTCTTGAACGCTACATTTTTATGTTTGGCAATTTTTTGGAACCCCTAACCCAGAATTGCTTTCACCTGTGAACGTACGTTTATGAGAAGCTAAAAATTCAAGCTTCTGCGTTCACGCTAGGAAAATTAATGACCGTTGGAAGAGTTAAGTAACAAATCTATTTCATATCTACCAATTGTACCCTTCCTTTCTTCTATAAAAAGGATGTCTATAACCACATAATTTCACACAGTAGTAGTTCTCTCTATGTTCTTCGTTACAGAAATTTTTTTTTATCAAACTCTTTTTCAGATTTATTTCCATCACTGCCAAGGTAAAGATTTTAATTTTCTTTTTAATATTTTTTAGTTCTTTTTTTCATATTTTAATTTTTATGTTTTTTATTGTATTTTTTATTTATATGATAAATATTTTTTATATTATTTTTTTAGTGTTCTGATGTTATTTTTTTAATTTTCTATTGTTATATTTTTATTTTTTATTTATATGACAACTATTGTTGATATAAATTTTATTTTTATTAATTTTTATTATGTTTTGTTTATATAAATTATTTTTTCTATCCTTTATCCTACTATATTTATGTTATGTATAAAATTTTTTATTTTTTTATTTGATTATATTCATATAAATTTTATTTACTTTTTATTATAATTTTTTTGTTCATATGATATATATTGTTGGTTGTAATTATTATATATTATATTTGTATAACTTTTTTTTTGTTTTTGTCTTTTATTTTTATTGTACTTTATTTGTTTTTATTATATAGTAATTATAAGTAATAAAAGTGTCATAAATAATAAAAATTTATAGTACAAGATATATTAAATTAAAGAGTACTCACAGAACTAAAATAAATTATAAAATCTTTTCTTCTTGTTTAACATTATAAAATGTATAGTACTCTTTTTTATATTTTTATTTTTTATTTTTTTTAGTTCATATGAATTTTTTTTATCCTTTACTGTTCTTTGTGTTTAATATGTAAGGTGTCTTTTTTATTTTTATTTGACTTTGTTCTTTTTTATTTTTTACTTATTTTTATCATTGACCTTTTTATATTAGTTTTCAGTATTGTAATCTCTCATCTCTCAGGTATGTTATTAATTTTTTTATGATATTTTTTTTTATTTCTTGTTCATATAAATTTTATTTTTCTTTTTTTTATGCCCTGTATTTATATTGTTGGTTTTATATGATATATATTGTTGATATATATTGTTCATATGAATTTTATTTTTTCTCTTTTATTATATTTCTTTATTCATATGATATATTGTTGGTTTTATATATTGTTCATATGAATTTTTATACATGAATTCTCGTTTTATATTTTATTATACTTTATTTTTGTTTTGGCTGAAATTTTTTATTTTTTATTCAACTATGTAAAATTTATAATTATAATTTTCATATATTATATTTTATTGTAACTTTTTTTATAATATAGATTATTGATCCTATCAAAAAAGACAAACTAAATAAAAAATATTCATAAGTATTAATAAAATTATGAATGTTGGATGTCAACAAAGTCTTATAAGAATAAAATTATTGAGAGTATGGTATAAAAAGGTAACATATTTGATTAAATACTCTTTTATATATATATATATATATATATATATATATATATATATCTAAAATTTATATTTTTTTTAATAGAATAATGAATAATAATGAATTAATAAGTAAATATTAACTTTATTATAAAATGAATTAATAAGATATATTTAAATATTTAAAATAAAAATAATAGAATAATATAAAAAATTATTTTAATTGATGTCTTTTTTAGTAATTTTTCATCTAAAAGTGATTTTAAATAGTATAACCCAAACAACATTTATTTTACTATAATCAATTTTGATATAAAAATTGCCAAACATAAATTACGTTAGTACAAACTTACTTTTCATCAAAAGCAAGTTTACAAAATCACTTTTATGCAAACTCTCGTTTGCAAACTGAAATCCAAACACACACGAGAACACAAGTCAACCCACTACACTATGCAAAATCCATCCTTCAAAAAAGAAATTTCTTTCTTTCTAAGATAGTATTCGTGTGCGCCATGTAGATGTAGTTAAACAATTATACAGTAATTGATAGAAGTGTGTATGAAAGCAGTTTAGATTAGAGATCTAAAAGTTTAGACCGTGATAACAAGTTTTGCTTTTACAAAAAAAAAAAAAAAAAAACATTACTATTATTGAATATTTCTGTACAGTATAATTAACCTCAGGCTCGCTAGAATTTATTAATTTAATAATATATTTTATTATATATTTTTAAACATTAATAGGAGAACGGACCTACATTAAAAGAGAAGGGGGCATTTGCCCCCACAGAATTTAAAAAAAAAACTAATAACTATATATATATATATCTTTTATTATATTATATTATCTAAAATAAAATATAAATAATTTTTTATATTTTATATTAAAAAAATATTTTATTAAACTTAATATTTAATAATAATTATTAAATTTAATTTAGTATAAAAATAAAAAATAAATAAATTAAAAAAATAATTAATTTTATTATGTCAATTAATTAATTGATAATTAAATTGAAATTTAATTTTTAATTAAATATAACTTAAATTATTAGTGGCTTTTTAAAAAATATTTAACATAAATATATTATCTATATATTAATATACTTTATTAATATTTAGTATTAAAATAGTCTTGATTATAGTAATTATTTTAGATAAAAATTTTATTTATACTATAAAAATTATAATAAGTAAATTTCATAATTAAATATGAGATAATAAAAAGTAAAATAATTGTTTAAAAATATATATAAAAAAATAATATTTAGTCATATTAAAAATAAAAAAAGTCATTATAAATTATTTTTTTATTTTAAATATTATACTGAATGAAATTATTTTTTTATTATTTTAAATACTATAATAAGTGATTGTGTGTGTTTCTAATTCTGATCAATATGTATAGATAATTTTAATTTGGTTGGTTGAGTGATTAGCTTAATCGTCCACTTAAATAAGTGTTAAGAGTTTGAATTTCATTTCGTGTGTGTAGTATCTCATTGGCCCTTTTAAATGAAACTCAAAATCATGATAGATTAGTAGTTCTTAAGTTATTGGATATTGTGAAGAACAAAAATATATATATATATATCTATACCTAAATTTTATTATATTTTTACCCTCACAACTAAATTTTTCTGGGTCCGTCACTAGCTAACTGATAGCCAAAAATAATAAATTCTGATGATCCTCTAACATTTTTTCCACTAAATTACATTGATTTTCTATGAATCGGACATTACACGTAATTTTTAACTTGTTTGAACGATGAGTGTATTTCGTTAAACTATTTCCAGTTTTTAAAATAAACGAGATAAAATATATTGGATTTGATTGTATAAAAAATACTTTTTTAAATTGATAAAAAAAATTGAAAATGTAAATATGAGATAGATGGTTTTTTGTGTTTTCTTTGCAATGGGAGTGAAAACATTTTTAATTTAAAAAAAACACACACACACACACATTGGTACTCTTCTAATTAACGAAAATAGAGAGGCAACATCATTATTTTTTTGGTATATAGAGAGGCAATATCCGTATTGGATCCTACTCATGACTCGATGAGAAAAGCTCTCTATTTTCTCTTGTCTCAGCTACAAACCAATAATCCCTTTTTTCCAATTTCATTGGCACTTTTATTTCAAAGGTTTTTTTTTTGTATTCTCATTTTTTTAAATCAACTGCTTCTAAGATTGATTCAATCGAAGTTTTTACATAAAAAAAATTATGGGTCAGAATGTGATATTTTTTAATACATTGTCTTTTTTCTTTCAAAATATGGAAATTGTTTAACAAAACTCAAATAAAAAAAAATTGATTTTAATATTATTTTTTTATTTTGTGAAAGTAAAATCAGAGGATCTAGCTTCAATTTAAAAATATTTTAAAATTTTTTAATTTTCTAAGAACGGAAATCAGAGCTTGATTTCAATTTTAAATTATTTTAAAATTTTTTAATTTTACAAAAGTAAAAATGTAAGAGTTCAAAAATCATTTTGTAAAATGTGAAATATAAAAGGTGAAATTTAATATTATCAATTTTTTATTTTGTAAAATTAGAGGGTTCAATTACTTCTATTCATTACAACATATTTTTAAAATTATGCCTTTCTTTTCATATTACTGTATATCGTACATGCATGTACATTATGAAAATTAATTTGTATCTAACAATTTAAAAAATCCAGCAGAATTTCTTCATGCTTCGAATATCATATCTACTTGGCCTCTATGTTGAAACTTAGAAGATATTAATTGTTAACAAAAAAAAAAAAAAAAAGAGTAAAAGAAGAGTATGAATATCAACTATGTACAATCCATTTGATTTGCATATTCATTCAGATTCTGAAAATAATACCTTATTTAGTGGGTTATCGGATATTTTATCTAACCCAATATGCATATAAATATAATCGGATACTAGATATTGGTATTATATTCACAAATTCTATCTCATAGATCTATCACTTTCAGTCGTATATTTTTCTCCGTCATTTTCACAAGGTCTTCTTTGAGTGGTAGTTTTTCCACTGATTGTATAATGAAGTAGTATTTGACTACACATCTATAGCTTAGCTTGGTGTGTATATCTCATCATAAGTGAAGAAGATTTCTTTTTCTCTTTTAAATTGAATTTTTGCGGGTGAGAACTTTTTCATGGGTCCGAGTAGGGGTGTTCATAGTTCTATTTTTTTATAAACTGAGCTGAAACTGTACTAAATCATTTTAAATAGTTTAAAAATTGAACTAAACTGCTTTGTCACATAAGAAACTCATTTTAAATCAGTTTACAATACAGTGTACCAGTTTAAATCAGTTCATAAAAATAAAACCAATTTTAATTGAAAAAACCAGTTTAAACTGGTTTATAAGTTAAAACTGGTTTTAACTTTTAACATATCTAAAATTAGTTTTTACATTTTTTCTTTCTCCCTCTCTCTCTCTTTCTCTCCCTCTCTCTCTTCCTCCTCTCCCTCTCTCTCTCTTTTCCTTCTCTTCCTCTTTCTCTCTCTTCTTCTCTCCCTCTCTCTCTCCTTTCCCTCTTCTTCTCTCTCTTCTTCTGTCCCTCTCACCCCCTCCTTTCTCTCTCTCCCTCCTCTATCTCTCTCCTTCTTCTCCTCTTTCTCTCCTCCTCTCTCTTTGTCTTCCTCTCTCTCTCCTTCTCTCCCTCTCTCTCTCTCTCTTCTCTCCCTCTCTCTTTCTCTCTCTCTCTCTCTTTTCCTTTTCTCCCTTTCTATCCCTTTCTCTCATTCTCTCTCTCCCCTATCCCTCTTCCTCTCTCCCTCTCTCTCCTTTCCTCTCCTGCTCCTCTCTCTCTTTCTATCCCTCTCTCTCTTTCCCTCTCTATCTCCCTCTCTCTCTCCTTCTCTTCCTTTCTCTCTCTCCTTCCCCTCTTCCTCTTCTCTCTCTCTCCTCTCTCTCTTCATCTTCCCTCTCTCCCTCCTCTCTCTCTTTCTCTTTTCTCTCTCCTCCCTCTTTCTCTATCTCCCCTCTCTTTGTCTTCCTCTCTTTCTCTCTCTCTCTCTCTCCCCTTTTTTCTTTTCTCTCTCTCCCCTGCCCCTCTTTCTCCCCCTCCCCTTTCTTTCTCTCTCCATTTTCTTCATTTTTATCCCTTTCTCTCATTCTCTCTCTCCCCGATCCTTCTTCCTCTCTATCTCTCTCTCCTTCTGTCTCCCCCTCTTCTCTCTCTCTCTCTGCCTCTCTCCTTCTCTCTATCTCTCTCATTTTCTCTCCCTTTCTCTCTCTCTTTCTCTCTCTCCTCCTCTTTCTCTCTCTTTCTTTTTTTATCTCTTTTCCTTCCCTTTTTTTCTCTTTTTTTCTCTCTCTCTTTCTCTCTCTTGTTATGGAGAAAAGATGTGGAGAGAGAGAAGAGGGATATATAATGAGAAAAAGGCTAAGAGAGAAAAAAAAGAGAGAATAAAAAGAAAAAAGAGGAAAAAAAAAGAGAGAAGGGAAAAGAAAGAGAGAGAGGAGAAGAGAGAAAAAAGAAAAAGAAGAGAGAGAGAAAGAGAGAGAGAGAGAAGGAGGAGGAGAGGAAAGAGAAAAACAAAAGGGGAGATAGAGAGAAAAGAGTGAGAGAGAGAGAGAGAGAAAAGGGTGGAAGGGAGGGGGAGAGGGGAGAAAAGGATAAACAATGAGAGAGAGCAAGAAAAAAAGAAGAGAGAGAGAGAGGAGGGGGAGAAAGAAGAAAAGGAGAAAGAGGAAGAAAGAGGGGAGGGAGAGAAAGAGAGAGGAGGGAGAGGAGAGAAAGAGAAAGAAAAAGAAAGAGAGAGGAAAAGGATGGAGAGTGAGAGAGGAAGAGAGAGGGGAGGAGAGAGAGAGAGGGAGAGGAGGAAAAGGAGAGAGAGAGTGAAGGGAGGAAGAGAGAAAGAGTATGTAAAAACTAATTTTGGAGTTTAAATAAAACCAGTTTTAATTTGGTTTAAAACTAAACTGAAGCATAAAAATTGGTTTTTAATAAACTGTTTTTCATAAAAACTATAGTTCCAGTTCAGTTTTTTATTTAAAAAAACTGATTTATTTAAAATAGTTTCAGTTCAGTTTCAATTCAATTCAGTGAAACCAGTTTTTTTGTACACCCCTAGGTCCAGGTTTGGGCGAGGTAGGTAATAAGGGTGGTGGATGTGTTTATGTTTGTATGGTTGGGGTTGGAATTGAAGTTCTAATAAGATATTTTGATGGACTTTATCTTTGGATTAACAACAATACAAGGATGTTTGGTCATTTTGGTTGTACTGAATATATTGTCTAAATTTGCTCATTTTATCCTACTCCTAACCAACTTCACAGCTTCAAAGGTGGCAAAAGTGATTGTTAAGCATATAGTGAGCATTAATGATATCGCGCAATCAATAGTTTCAGACTATGATAATTTTTTTACAAGTAAATTTTGGGAGCATTGCTGCGCCGAGTAAGGGGATCTTGCTAGCATGAAGCTCGACATACCACTTAGAAATGGATCGACAAACAGATCTATTGAATAAGTTCTTGGAAATGTACTTCAAATGTTACGCTCAAGGAACCAAGGGATTGGTACAAGTTGCTTTCTTAGGTTGCGTACAGTTATAACATCTCATACTATTCGCCCATCGGGATGACTCCATATAAAATAGTTTTTAAAAGAGACCCACCACCACTATTGAGATACAAACCACAATGGACAGATAATCTGATTGTCCAGAAATAGTTACTGCAGAGGGATGTGTTACTTACAACTCTAAAATGTAACCTATATAGAGCTTAGACAAGAATGAAGACTAGTTAGAGTAGGACCGATAGCAAACAGCAAGAGTTGGAATTTCAAATAGGGATTTTGTGTATGTCAAGTTGCAACATATAGTCAACAATTCATGTCCATGAGTTATTTTGGAGAGTAAACTATCATTTCTACCCATGAAAGTTGAAAATGCTGACGAATCTACCCATGGAAGAAAGGAATTACCAAATGTACCCATGAATAACGAGATCCATGGGACAAAATTAACCAATCGTTATTCCGTCATTGACTCCGTTAGTGACGCTCCCTACGTGGCACATTACGGCATTACGTGGGCTGGGGGTCTTCATACGTGGCTTGATGAGCTGTTTGACCGTTATAATGAACCCTAAATCTCAAAATTTTTCAAATTCAAAACTTTTCTCATCCCAAACACGAACCCTACCCCTAGGTTAACAAAATTCTTCGAAGATATTCCAATGTCAAGGCGAAGACTCTTTACCCCACTTTCAAATGGGAGTTGTAGCGTATCTGGAAGCTCAATTTTAAAGTGGGGGCATGATAGGAAGTTCAATGGGAGATGCTTTTGTGGGTTGGATGTGACCTTGTTGTAGTAAGAAACGGCAATAAATCTTAGGAGGTGGTTCGTCCGTTGTCCCAAATGGAAGGTATACCTTTTGTACACTTTGTTCTATTCAAAGTGAATATGTCTCTGATCTAATTTTTCTTTGCCATTAATAGACTTCAAACTGCAGCTATTTTGTATTGGTAGACGAAATCGAAAGGTTAGTGAGAGGGTTTGAGGAGAGCATTTTTAGAAAGAATGATGCACGAAAATGTTCTTGAGGCTAAGGCTGAAGTGAAGATGCTCATGAAGTTAGGGAAGATTGAAGCAGAAGTTAGTAGACTTAGGTTGTGGCTTGTGACTATGTCAATCATTGTGGTGTTTAGCTTTGTGTGTAATATGTATCTGATTTTGAGCAGGTTTTGAATCTAAATAACTGTTCGTGTATGATTATACAATACCATGGCTAGTAGTTTTATATCTGTTCAGTCCTGGTTGTGTTTTCTTTGTCATGATAAAAATACCCATACTCGATTGAGAGATGGACATTTGTACACACGACAAATTTAAAAAATGTTAAATGTAGCCTTACAAAATATATAACTTACAAAATATATCCCTTAATAATCAGTATTTTTGTTTTAACTTTTATGGTATGCCAAAATAACATGAAACATAAGCAAAATAACATGCTATATAAGTAGTAACTGAGTTACTGAAACATGAAAAATAAGTCTGAGTATCAATCATGATGATCAATCCAAACCAAAAACTAAAACATAAGCAAAATAGAGTAAAGTATGTGACATATCCAACAAAAATAACATAAACTACATATCCAACAAAATAACATAA